>NC_141147.1:35296387-35483887 GCF_053477565.2 Lygodium microphyllum
GGAATCCTGTTGCAGTGCCTACTGATGGCTCACCCAGTATGAGTCATGTTGAAAATACTCCTGCAGAGAGTACTTCCATGACTGGTCAGACAGCTGATGTATCATCTACAGTGAATCCTTGGACAGGACGATTACGGAGTCGCACTACTGCATCCACTGACACGGATATGTCAGTGAGGGGGAGAACAGATAAGGGAAAAGAAAAGGTTTTTGAAGATGTAACAGGTCCACTCACTGCAGGTTATGATTCATCTAGCAGTGACAGCTTAGATAGTGAATTGAGGATTCCGTCTGTTATGACGCCAGGTGCTAGGCAGAGCAGTTATGTGCCGCCTCATGAGAGGCAAGCTCACAGTGAGCCACAGCTCAGGAGATCAGAGAGGGTCAGACGACCTGTTGACAGGTATACTTACACTGGATATTCAGCCCGTCATTATGCTTATATGACGAAAGTAACAGGTTTTAGAGAACCAAGAAAGTTTGATGAGGCAGTTTCAGATGAGAATTGGCGTGCTGCTATGGATGAGGAATATTCAGCTTTGACTGAAAATTGTACATGGGATTTGGTATAGTTGCCTGAGGGCAAAACACCTATTGGATGCAAGTGGGTGTATAAGGTAAAATGTAAATCAGATGGATCATTGGAAAGATATAAGGCCAGGCTGGTTGCAAAAGGGTATGCGCAGCAGTATGGTCTTGATTATGAGGAGAGTTTCAGCCCTGTAGCAAAGATGGCTATAGTTAGAACTGTGATTGCTTTGGCAGCAGCTAGAGGCTGGAAACTATGGCAGATGGATGTAAAGAATGCATTTCTCAATGGAGAATTATAGGAAGAGGTTTACATGGAACAGCCTGAAGGCTATGTACATCCAGAATTTCCAGCACATGTGATTCCAGACGATGAAGATCTAGCTTGGTATGTTGGGGATGTGGTCCTACAAGCTACTTTGTATGTCAGACATTTGGAGTTGTGGATAGATGAGATGTTTCAGTGTTTTTGCTCCAAAGTGGTTGAGTGCCCTAAAACTTCATGGTATACAATGATTGATACTGTGATCCTAAATCAAAGATAGAATAAAGCCTCTATTCATGTGCATAACATTAACCAAGTGAGGGTGAATCTTTTAGCCTATCTTTCCAAACAACATCCATTTGATTTAGACTCTTTCTTAGATGCTTATCATCGACAATCTGTCTTAGGTCCATGAGTTCTTAGTTTATCTTATTATCAAAAAATGGCCCATAGATATGATGCTTATTTTTCCCTTTATAAATCCAACTCAATAATTATTCTACCTCTCCTTTTTCAACCTTAGGGTGCCCCTCAAATTCAATATTTACTTATTTTTCTTTCATTGAAGATCATGTTTTTTCCCCTTCTCCGTCTTGTCCTTCCCCATCTATACATATTCCTTCCACTTTTCCCGCCTATCAATTAACACTTTTTTAAAAAGATTATCTTAAATTTTTAGCTAATCCCTCTTTAGCTCATTCCTCATTTTATGATTTGCCCTACCATCTTTTCATTCTCTTTTACCAGTTCCTCTTCCATCTCCTACCACTTCTATTCCTCAGCTTCCTTAGTTGATTAGTGGATATGTAGGGTTTGATCAGAAGATTCCTAGAAGAAGAGGATGGAGCTTAGTTCATTCTCTTACTGGACCTCAGATTATTGGCCATTAATTTTAGGGGAGTGGATGACTGCTAATCAAGTGTATCAAAATTATCTACATTTTTCTCAACAACATTCTTAGTCTATAGATCCTTCAATGAGATTGACGGCTCACTTTTCTTGGTACCTAGCGTATATGCATATGCATTCACATAATGATCCAAAGGCCATTCGAAAGTTATGCATGAATGTAAATGTGAACATTGATTTCCAACAACTGGATGTATTGTATTTTCATGCCCTTTATATGCCTACCAAATACCTTGTCTTTCTAGAGATTATGTGTTGCCTTCAATTTTTCTTGAATCCTCCAAAACCTTTTATGGATGAATCATTATCTATGGACCATTTTTGCAATCACCAATTGCAATGATGATGATGGTGGATGGATAACTTAAGATTCAATATGTAGAACCTCTTATATCCTTTACGAATTTGTCATGATTTGCTGTTGTTTATAAGATGTGTTAATGGATAGAGGGTTTTCCTTTTGTTGTATTCTTTATTAGATACAGGTTATAAGTTGGGATCGTGGTTGGATGGTTTCTTGAAGATGCTATAGAAGATTAATTTGAGCTCTTTGATGAACTTTTATTCCCTTTTTCTTAGGTCGCACGGACGCTCCCTTACTAAGTGTGGGGATATATGTTGAATGTTGAAATGTCTTGATTTTTTGGTTGATTTTTGTTGTTTTTGAAGCTCGAATGGTTGATTTTTGATGGATTTTGAATGATGTTTGGTTGTCTTGGAAGTTTTTGAGAGTGTTTTGGATAAGTGGGATGGTTTTGATCAGCTCATGATGGTTTTTAGTAGAGATATGAGGCTCTGTAATGATCTGATAGGTTCTATTGAGGTTCTGATTGGTTTTGATAACTTTTGTTTTGTTTTGTTTTTCTTTTGTATGAAGCATGGAGTAATGATTGATGAAGTTCGAGGTTGTTTGAAAGCTCATTGAATTATTTTTTATGGTTTTAAATGGTTTTAATATGAGTTATGTGCTTCTTCTTATGCTTTGTGTTGACCTTGTGTAACCCTCTGTAGTAGAGCTTTTGTAGAGCCTCTGTTCTTGTTCTATTCTGTTCTGTTCTGTATGCCTCTGTAAGTGTTTTGTGGAATGTATGTGTGACTTTGGCAAAGTTTTCTAGCCTTGGAAAGATTTGAATGTAAGTTCAAAAGAGCTCAAGGAAGTGAAAGAAGTAGCTGTTGAAGACTCAAGAGAAGACTGGAGTGAAGTAAGAGTAGTGAGTTGTGAAGAGTTATTGTAATGGCTCTGATGACCTTTCATATCAGACACACCTCTTGAGAGAGGTATCCACAAAAAAAGAAGGGTTATTATGAGTGATTATTGAGTATTGTAGCGAGGAGATGATGAACGAGAGAGAGAGAGAGAGAGAGAGAGAGAGAGAGAGAGAGAGAGAGCCAATTCTATGCAAACAATGTATCTACCTATGAGAGATTATGAGAGAAAGCTATGTAATATTTGAAGATGAATAATATGTGATATCTTTCCATTCAATGTAGTGTAGTATTTTTTATTTTTAATGTCTATCAATAAATTCTATAAAGAATATGAAGAGAATGATGGATTTTGTTAAAGTTAAAGCCATGGGAGAATTGTTTTTATGAATCTGTGTGAAGATTTCTTGTTTGTGGTGTTATTTTCCTTGTTGTGGACATATCAAATATGAAAAAGATGGTTGTTGATGATACGAGATAGATTTTCTTATAGTAGAAACCATGTTTCCTTGTGGTGTTCCTTTTGGGGCTCCAATGTATGAGCCACCCATCGAGCGATGCTCCGATATATTACATAAAGGAGCCATAAACCCTTATGTCTCGTATGACAAAGAGGGTAACCCCATCGTTATGGATTTTAGACCAGTGTTGGTGATATCGTTAGGTAGGGAAAGAGGAAGAGGTTTAGGAGGATAGCACCAAGAACCCATTATGTAGTGAACTTGCAGTCACCCAGGGTATATTTCATCTCGCTACCCTAAAGGGGAGCAAGCCAATTAAGACAAAGCGGACCTGAGATGTCTAGAGTGTGGGATCACACACTTATATACCAAGTGCTCTAAGAAAAAACCTTCTACTAGTTCAACAATCGTGCCATCCATACCCTCGGGGCTATTCAGAGTCAAGATACTTGACAGTGAAGCCACCTTAATCCTATTGAACGTCATAACCTGAGCAAAAATGAAGCAAGTTGATAGTGATATGTGGGGTGTGGATGTGTCTCTCAACCTTGAATGCATAGGCGAGGCTGGTGTGCTCACACTGGAGAGCTCATCAATCTCATCTTCCATGATGGGTTTGGCATCCTTAAGGTGCTCTTGGGCTTTTCTCACCCACTCCTTGACCTTATCCACTACTTCCAATCGGTGCCTTGGGTTAGGATACTCTCCAATCTTGGCACTCCCCTTGTCTCCCATCTTAGGAGAGCAGATGTTTTTGCTTCTACATCCGTGACTTGCTTCCCCTTGGGTAGTGTGGTGCACCATTTGTCTTAAGCATTATCTTCATCTTAGTCCTCTTTCTCCATCTCCTAGGGCTCTTCTTTTCTATTGAAGTTACGTTAAGATTGCTAGGTCCGGGTAATGAGATATTACTAGAATTGGACGTTCAATTTTGGGCTATCCAGTCCAAGTTTGATTTGTCCAAATTAGACAATGAAGTTGTCTAAATTTTGAGTTGTCTGATTTTGGATTGCTGGTCAAGGTATGTTCAATCGGATGGTATGATTGCATCTGATTTTGAAAATCAGATGACTTTGGGGTAGTCAGATGGTCCAATTCTAGGAATCAAATAGTCGGACACTGTCAAGCATTTTTGCAAAAATTGAAAACCCCTAGAAAAACTTAGTTAGGTCTAATTTTTGTTAGCTTAGTTGTTTACATGACTGTTTGCTTTGTCGTTTCGTAGTTGGATTTTCTATGTTTGTCTAGCTTAAGATTTGTTTTTTGTCATTTTGTTTGGATTTTTGAGTGTGGAAACTTGATGGCGTTGGTCGAGTTTGGTATTTTTTTGGACAGGTTGGAGTTGGAGTTTATTAATAGTTACTGAACATTGTGGAACATGTAAGTTTTCTTTTCGAAAGTTTTGCACATCATAAGGATTATGGGTTCACGAGCACATCACATTGCACTTGTCAATTTCACTGCACTCAAGGGTCATTTCCTGATCTTATTAACTACTTCCATGCCATGGGTTGGATTGATGCACATTTTGCACCATTTTTGAGCACTAGCATGGCGTGAGGCCCGATGTAGCTATATGCAGTAAATCTTAGATGTAGCTATGCAGTAAATCTTAGATGCAGGCACACTTGAGAGAACACCTTCAATGAGAATGCAATGTTTCTTGCACGTATGAGAGTTGGGATATTCATCACACAATTAGGAACCTTTGGTTGAGTGGGAAAGGTGGTTGGATGAGTTTGAGGGTTATGAAGGACACCGCCAATTGTGAGATGGGTTTTTTTTGGGTCAACATCCTGAGGACCATCATTTTTTTTTAGCAATAGTGAGATTTTCGATGGGTGGAGTAGAGTATGGTAATTTTTTGCTGAGTGATGAGAGATGAGGATAAGGATGCTAATTAAGTCAAGGAACTGTGTTTGCATTTTGCATGATGCACGGGCAGACTAGGCACAATTTCTCCAGTGCATCCATTTTCTTCGTGTGGAACATCGCTTGTTTGATTGCATATCATGGATTCATATTTGCATGTCTTCTTCAAATCATATGTGTGGTTGAGCATGGTGTACAATTTCAAAGCATATTCTTGTTAGGACATATTGCATAAATAAAACCATGTACATGTGGAAATCCTTAGTCTTTTAAGACCCAAGGGGGGAGGTGATTTGAGGCAAAATTTTGATTTTGGAAAAGACTTCTTCGATTTAAGTTAGAAATTGTTACATGGGTCGAAGGCCAGGAAGAGAAAGAAGAATGTGATGATGAAGATGCTATGGAAGGAGTAGAGATTGTGCATTATTTTCCTTCCTTCAGAAATATATGATGAAAATCATGAAGAAAATGAATATGCTAGAGGAAAAGCAAGATGTAAAAAAGTTCTCATGCTAGTTAGAATTACCAAAAATAGTTCAAGTGCTTAGAATTGAGTTGCAAGGTTTCAACATGCCAACATTTAGCAACAAGTGCTTAAAATGGAGGGGATGATGCAATGGAGCCTATGTGCTTAAATCAAAGGAAATAAATGAGGAGGAATTTTTGTGATGTTGATGGCAAAATTCCGCACTTGGCAAGAAGAAACTAAGAAGATTGGGTGTGAAGTATTTGAAGGAAAGGACCACGAGTTGGGGACAAAATTGGCACTGAAGAAGTCTCAGAAATACTGAATTAAAAAGGAATTAAAAAGAGGATATTAAGAATTATATGAACATGTGGAAGAAATGATCGAATAGTCCGAGCAATCACACAAAATGATTAGTCTTCTCCAAGGACAATTTAAAAGCAGAGAGGTGATGGAGTTAATGTTGGGTTTCTCTGAAGAAGACAAGCAAATGATCGACAAGGAGGAAGAAAGCTTATTGACCAAATCTACTCTTGAGCCTAGTGGTGGGTGGTCAATTCGTCCCTTCAAGATCATAAGGGTGAATGTAAATGACAACACGGATCACATTATTTGCTTCGTATTGATCCTTCGTAGCAGTACAAGAATCATAAACCATATGTGATGAAGAGACGGTGGCATATTTCCAAATACGGTCAGGATGGCGACTTGTTCCGATCACAAGTAGACCATGCCTTTTCTTTTTGAAGGGCAAAAATGAGTTTTCCCTTCAAAAATGATGGCTAAAAATATGGAATAACCTTCATTAGATAAGTACATTTTTAATGGGCATTTCTAATTTGAAGGATGTTCTTTGAAAGTTTCCTTCAACTCTCATAAATTGTAATATGAGAGTGCAACAGTCGAATCCACATATAACACAATTAAAGTTGGATTAGATTTCATATGCAATTGAGGATTTACAAAATGAAATCAATTTAAAAAATTGTATTGAAGCTTAAAATATTTTAAATTTCTTAGATGTCGTGCAAATAAGAAACAATGTTTCTAAAAGTACTACATACCATGTACTACATACAAATCATGCATGAAATTAAACATGACATGTACACTTTAAAATCAAGGATTATATTGAAGTTAAAATTATTTTAAACTACTTAAGTGTCATATAATTAAAAACTAATGTTGCCTAAAAACATTATACATTATGAACTTAAAAGAAAGCTAAGCATTACATATAACATGGATGACAAAGCTAGATTAACTTACAAAAAAAAATAGATACTATTTATATCTAAATATATTAAAGTACCTACAAGGACAAAGCTATTTTAACTTACCAAAAAATAGCTACTATTTATACCAAAATATTTTTAAAGCACTTACAAATAGACTAAGAAACATGAAAAAGAAATAACACATATATTCGATATCATATAAATTTAGGCAAGCTGCCAAAAAAATGTTAAAGATCATTACAAAAAATTGCTATTGTTGTAGACTTACTAATAAGAGGGCATGTACATTGCATATCATATAAATTTAGGCAAGCTGCCAGCAAGATGTTAAACTAATTACAAAAAATTCTTACTGCTAATGCTCATGACATAGTATGATATCAAAAAGTCATTGTTGTTACTTCTTATGATGCCCCTAAAGCTTGAGTGCATCTCACCTTCATATTTTTCCATACCTCAAAAATCAAATCCCAATCTACTTCTTCTATGTTTTCTGGAGAAGAAAGAGACATGAACATGAGGATATCTAAAGTGGTGAGAGATAAACATGATCTCTCATCACTTCTAACACGATCCTGTTTTGAAAACCCGATTTCGCAAGCAGCTGAACTTGCAGGTAGGACTACCACGATCTGCCATAACTTGTACAAAGTGGAAAACATCTGCATCCATTCTACTTCCCTACCACATATTGTCCCCAAGCTTCTAGAAGTCCCTTTGAGGGATAGGATTCAAATAGATATAGAACAAATCTTTGCAACTCACCTTCACATTGCTATGATTGAATCAAAGGAGTCTCTCCTTTACCAAATTTCTCGCAAAGCTGAGAGAGATGTTGTCGAACTGATTGGCCTCAAATTTGTGGATCCTTGGGATAGCTTTTAGGAGAAAGTAACTTTGCTGCATTAAACAAATGATGATCTTGAAACCTTTCATAAAAATTAATTATCAACCTCTGAATAAAAGCCTTTGCTAACTATGTACATTCATCAAAAGTGATCTCTTCTGCTTTACCCACTAATGAAGTGAACTACAACACATGTAGATGTACAACACCTTCTTTGTCCTTCAATGAGAACACTCCATTGTTGGTTGCCTTAATGAAGCTAGTTAAGTACTTGGATCCATTTGCAAATGTATCAGTCAAATACCAACCCTTCAAGAGATTGATAAGCACATCTATCTCTCTTCCAATCATTGTAATATTGCAGTCATTTTCTTGCAATTTTTGACTTAATACATTAGTTTCTTTAAATGCATCCGCCATGAAATGAATAATAAATAGTAAATAAAAATTCATTACTTTTTTATACATTGCTGGATACTTCGTCTTCCAACATTCCAATAATATAGACAACACTTTCACCAACCTGCAATAACAAAAAAACCAAATAAAAAGGGAAATAAGAATAAAAGTAGAATCTAAAGCTAATTACTAAACAAATGTATACCTTTTCATGACATTTCCATGTGACAACCATCTCACACCATGAATTCTCATTATCTCAGAATTTCTAGGTAAAAAGGCAAGCATGAGCTTGCTCACTTCGGCTCTTCGAAGAGACAAATTTCCTATCCATTCTCGGAATTTGTTAGCAAAGCTATCCACATATCTAATCTCTACAAAGCATAAGAATTCACAAGTATCTTTGACTACAAGTGCTTCCTTATGGGCAATACAATGTACCCCAAGCAAATGTGGTAAATCCTTACAAAGCTTTGAAAATAATCCAGATCTTATTCCAACCATAGATGCAGCACCATCTGAGCCCATAGCAACCATCTTAGCAAGCGGAAGATCTAATTGATGTAACACTTTTATAATGCCTTCATACATGGATTGCGCTTTTCCATCATCAACACCAATGAGTTTCACAAAGGAGGTTTTGTGATAGCCTACACCACCAACCTTTAAGTATGTGATATAAAGGATGAGATGCTTCTCAAACCTTCTACCCGTACTTTCATCTACAATGATAGAAAAAAATGGACTATGCCCAATCTCATATAAAGGATGAGATGCTTCTCAAACCTTCTACCCGTGCTTTCATCTATAATGATAGAAAAAAATGGACTATGCCCAATCTCATCCTTAAGTTTTTCCCAATATACTACATACATGGCTGAGAGAAAATCTTTTCCCAAAGATGGATTGATATAAGATGAATACTCACAGGAAAGTGGCATTAGGAGAAATATGGACTCTCTTTTTTGCCCCTTAAGGGGTTTCTTTCACATCTCTCTCTCTCTCTAAAAAGAGATTCCAAAATAATACTAGAATAAGAGATCTCCTACAATCAAGCAAATCTCGTATTTGTATTTTCAATAGATTTCACCTATTATTTTATTCTCAAATTGTAGGATAAGGTCACTTTATCTCAAAATCCTCATAACTAAAAAAAAAAATCATTTTTTGTAAAAATGGAACCAATCATACGACTCTTTAATGCCCTCATGAATTTTCAACATGAAAATGTATTAGAATCATTCTCATTTTTGCTTCTTAAAATGGAGAAAGTTAAAAAATGATATAAAATGGCGTACACATCATATTTTAAGATTATTTTTTACCTAGAGACACCTTTTTGACTCAGAGTTTCCTTGTAATTTTTTATTATTTTTGGACAAGTATATGCCTATTTTTTGGTATTTCTTCATTCCCTCTCAAAGCTCTAGTTTTGTCCGAAATTTTATATACTCTTCTTCTTCCCTCCAGAATATGGTTTCTTGCATACAAATTCTTCTGAAGCAATACTCAGTACTATCTACAACACTCTCTACCTTGCTACAAGCAATCTCAGGAGTGGTTTTGATAGCATTTGCTGAAATCAAATAATCTCTATCTACAACACTCTACCTTGCTACAAGCAATCTCCCTCTTCAGTACTGTGCTATAAGATATCTTCCTCTTCAACACTCTATACTACAAGCAATCAAGTGATAATGGAGGTATATTTATTTTTTAAATCTCTGTGATGTTATTATTCTTCATAGTTGTTGTTTAATCCTTAAGTGTCAATTCATAGAGAGAGAGAGAGAGAGAGAGAGAGAGAGAGAGAGAGAGAGAGAGAGGGGAAAAGAGAGAGGATTGTGTGAGATGAACTAAGAAAATAAGTGATAGAGAGACAAAGAGTAAATTAGGATAGAAGATAAGATGATGTTATTGTTCTCCACTAGCCAAGCTTCTTGAGAGAGAGAGAGAGAGAGAGATCGAGAGAGAGAGAGAGAGAGAGAGAGAGAGAGAGAGAGAGAGAGAGAGAGAGAGAGAGAGAGAATATTTTGGATAGAACAAAAGATAAGATTGTATGCTGATTAGAGGTAGATTAAAAGCTAAGATTACAAGTAGATTAGGGGTTGGTTAGGGTCTATCATGATTGAAATCAAGAGAAAGAGATAAGATTCAACTAGGTAAAAAAGAACACGGATATAGTGAATCAAAGGGGTATAATTGTGTGGTTTGAGCCAATCAAAAATTAGCTGCATGCTATTGGATTGATGTTGACCTGCAGCTCCCATATATTTAGACGTTCTTGCTATTGATAAGAAAATTGGCATCGACTCCTTAGCTTACTGTTAATCAAAGGGGTGTAATTGTGTAATGTTAAAATTAGCATATAGTTTTCTTTATAGGATGCAGATGCAGGACGTACCAAGAGAAAGAGAAATATTCACTTTCAATTGGAGGATGAATATGCACCAATGTTCAAAAGAATTGTAGAAAGGGATGATGCAATAAGATATAGGATGCAACAAGAAAGAAATGGAGGGAAAAAAAAGGTGGACCTTTGGGTTGATGGGTGCATTTATAGTCACTCAAAGGCCACCACAATTTGAAGGGCTTACATCATTTGTAAATTTAGTTTGTGAAGGCAATGAAGGATTGTATGGATACACATGTAGACTTGTCACACAAAGATTTGCAGGGGTTCATCAAGCCTTGACAAATATGCAAACAAAATTACAAGGAAATATGTAGTCTTTGATGGAAAATGATAGATTATTGGCTGAGAAGGATAGGGAGAACTAGAGCCTACAACAAGAAATGTTTGTCATTGAAGATTCTATGCAGGCTACACACGTGCAAAATATGGAGTTATAGTCTAAAGTTATGGACTTGGAGAAGGAGAATCAAAACATAAAGAGGAACTCACAAAAACTTTGGAGATTGGGCCACTTTAAAAGCCGAAGAAGCATGTCGGTGCATCCGATTAGTTAAACCAATTCACCAATTAACAAAGGAAGTGGACAATATCATAGACAGATATATGCTCAATCTGCTACAATGAGAAATATGTTCCCTCATGTAGAGAATGATACTATTGCCAAAGTCCTATAAGCAAGGATATGGTAAAAATGCATTGGAAAATCATAAATTCAGGGACATTGTAGATGGTGTTACAAGTGAACATCTTAGGGATGTGAGCAACTTGTTTACTGCTACAGATGCTTAGGGATTATGTGACAAGGTGGAAATGAGTTCTGAGTCATATAGTATGCTCTATCAATAATTGGATACAGGATTTAAGCAAGTCTTCAAAACTAAGCGAGTAATGCCTTTGCCAAAACCATTTCACGTGAAGAAGGCTTGAAAACAACTAAATGAGAAATTTTTAGAACTAATTGGTGAGCCAACGCATTTGGAAAATACACACATATTGAAGTATGGTTCCAAAGAAGTTGCATTTGTATTGAATGCATCCAACAACTTTGTATTGGATATATGTAGGGTTCAGATTGCTATGGTCAATTTCTATAATATGTCTATGGAAGAAGGTAGAGGCAAGCTTAATTTTGTCCTCAAACTTGATGAGAGTGAGATTATTAAGGGAAAAAAACTTAAATGTGTGAGTATAACACACATGAATCAAGCATTGGATCCCAACATTTATGAAAACCATCCTTTATACTTCAGTGTACAGTCAGAGAATGAAATATGGTGGCTTGCAGCATTTGAAGTACCAAAGGAGGACCATGAAGTACTTAAAGTTTTTTTTAACCTCACTAATATACCCATTGTTATTCAACAACAAAGTAATGAAGCAATTTTACACATCGAGGGGTTTGGGGACTATCAAGTTGAATGGCATCTTGCAGGTGATTTAAAAACATTGAAGTGTATGTTTGGTTTATTAAATGCAACAAATGCAAAATTTTCGTTGGCAAAGAGTTTTCTATTCATGGCATAAATCATGGAGTTCTTATGTTTGCAGAAGAACTTCATTAGGATTCACATGAGAAACTTTCATACATAATTCAGTCATTATTCCCCAACATTTGACCTAGATACCATTTAAACTCATAAGTTCCTTTGTAACTTGACATGCAATTTTCAGTTTGTATAATGTAAATTGATTAAAAAATTAAGTCTATGGGCACCTTCAACTTGATCAACAGGAGGTAATTGACAGTTTACAGGTTATGCCACATTGGTTCATGAGGTGTATTTGCTTATAAATCAAGAAGAGTGCCCAAAAGTCCACTTGGTTTGTATGGGACCTGAAGTAATGGACTTGTGTGACTTGTAAGTGACCTATATGGTCCACTTTTGTGTGGAAGCAGAAGAGAAGTACAGCCTGTATTTTTCGGCGCAATTTTCAGGTCTGCACACCTATGGTAGATGGAGGGAGAGCTGAAGGCTATGGTGCATGCTCCAAAGCATGCAAACAACACAGAGCAAACTGAAGATAGAGAGGAGATACAAACAAAGAAGGTGAGAGTCTTTCTTGCCCATCCATTTGGTATCACGAAAATGAGTGGCATGACAGTCCATAAAAGGGAAAAATAGAGATAAAGTATTCAGCCTATTCTTATGAACGTCTTCTTCCATTCTCTAACCGTATTCATGGACCATTGAAGCCCCTCTTGTGCCCAAGTACTTGAATGACTTTGGGGCAAGTAAAGGGGAGATTTTGGAGGTGTATGGGGCTGTTTTGGACTGTTGAAACCTGTCATAAATAAGGCAGCCCACTGTTCTTGTCTTCTTGAAGGGAAATCAAGTGATCTATGTGGTTGCAAGTGATGGTATTGACTTCTAAACATCATGGCTTCATTTGAGAGTGATTAGAGAGGCTTATTCTTGAGTTTATGTGCATTTTTGGAGCTTGTTTATGGGCTGGAAATTACTGTTATAAAATAGGGCTGAAGTGAATTAAAAGCTTTGTTAGTGCATTTTAAGAGTTTTTGGTTTATGTCTTGGAAGTAGTGGAATCTACCACTCACATACTTGAATCTTGGAGTTGTTGTTCATTGACATTCATGAAATTGAAACCGTTTGGGCTTGCATTTGAAATGTGTATTTGGATTAAATTTGAGATAAAATCTCTACATGTATTGGTCTATTAACCTCATACGCATTTGATGAAATTGAGTCAAAGTCTTTGATACCATTCATGTATGCTAAGTATATGAAAAAGCTTCAGGTCTTCTTCTCCAAACCGAATCATCTCTAAAACCCAAGACTTATCAAACCCCATTCTTTTCTCCCTCTTTTGACCTTGAATCCCTCACTCCTCTTCTGCTCTAAACCTCGATGGTAGACCTTCGACCCCCAACACGACGACACCGTGCATATACTGCATGCAAACTAGGAAGAAAGGGAAAGATGGAAAGAAAGAATGGCTTGCCAAGGTAGGACAACAAGGTGCTCCAACACGTGATAAAAAAGTCATGAGAAATGGATGGCTAGTTCCATTGGATCCAAACTGACACCTTATTTTGAAAATACCACTAACAAGGGTTCACTTTTGCACATTGCATTGTTTGGTTAGAATAATTGAGAAGCTAGTATATGAATATATGCTTTGCATACAAGATGCAATCTGTGTTAGAAGTTGATGCTACATACAAGAAGGTAGAACAAGTCATGTTTGAAGTTGGATTGCACGGGGGCCAAGTAGAAATAAAAAAGGATGAGAAAAAATTGAGAAAGAGTAAAAATATTCCTTGCAAATCATGCTTTGGTGGACCAAAGGCTAGGAAGTTTATATCTCCACCTCGAGATGAGGAAGGAAATATACTTGTTAAACAACCAGAGAAGTATGAAGCATGGAAAAAGTTGCATCTTGTTGTTTCGGATTAGAGCAATGGGGGACGAACGAGGATTGCAAAGGCAGAAGTGTGGATATACCTAGATAGATTAGCAGCTCTCTTATAAAAGTTGAGGTTTAGGGATGGTGATGCCAATACATTTAAAGAGACACTTGGCTAAATTTCATAAGTCCATGGTGGAGGCATGGACTACAAACAATATAACACACTACATGGTTAGTATTGTCACCATTACAAAAAAAGTCATCATTTCGAATTAGTTTGTGTTTCTAATCTCTCTTCTTGTGCAGCATATAATTGAAGCACAGGGTCCATACTTTGTAGATCGAGGAAGTTTGGTAGTATGGTTAACTCAAGGCATGGAACAATCTCATTGGCAAGTCCATTGTGCTTTTCAAAAGGCAACTGATCATGGAGGTGGCATCAATGATTCCAATTCTATGAGGTAATTATTACAATGGTGGTATAGGAGATTAGAGATACGATATGAGGAAAAAGAAAAGAAGTCCAAAACCTTTCAAGCAGAATTTATAAGTAGGGTAATATATGAAGTGAGAAAAGCAAGATATGAAAACAACACAGCTAGACAATCCCATGCAGAATGGTTGGCAACCCAAGAGAGAGATGGGAAGAAATGGAGACCTAGATTAAGATAATACTTTTGATGCATTTAGAGTCCACGAGAGAGCATAGGTACCCAGGATATGAAACATCAATACTCCTATCTTTAGCATGAGATGTCTTGTAAATTTGTTTAAAATTTCAAAGGTTTGTCACTATGTTTTTTAAAGTCGATTTCGAACTATGTTTTTTAATTTTAAAGTTCATATACACTACAATAAGTTTAAAAATTTCGTACTTAAGTCAAGTCTCTTCTTTCATTTTTTCCCATTACTCTTCACTCTACCCTCCACCTTTCTATCCTTCATTATCACAACCATGGCAGGTTCCAAGCTTCCTATCAAGAAGGCACCTACAAGAGCAAGAGCTCAACACTCTTCTAAATCTAGTGAGCATATTGTGAGTGACAAAGGTCCCTTGGTGACCGACAATGGTGGCCCTACTGCAGCTAATAATGGCGGTGCTACTATGTCCAACCATGGTGGCCCTAGTG
Organism: Lygodium microphyllum; assembly: GCF_053477565.2. Classification (NCBI taxonomy): domain Eukaryota; kingdom Viridiplantae; phylum Streptophyta; class Polypodiopsida; order Schizaeales; family Lygodiaceae; genus Lygodium; species Lygodium microphyllum. Next base: position 35,311,494 of record NC_141147.1, read on the forward strand.
TGGTCAATAATGATGGTTCACCATTGTCCAGAAATGGTGGTCCACATGCTCTAGTTGCTCCACCATCCATTGCTACCCCAGCTGGTAATACACGTCCTCCAACACATAAGAAGTGAAGATGGAGACTAGGCATAGTTGTGCTACGTGAGATAAGGAAATTCCAAAAGAGTGCCAATTGATTATTCCTAAGGCATCATTCTCTAGGTTAGTGCAAGAAATATTGCAAGATCTACAGTTAGGGCATAATCGCAAGTTCTTTTAAGGGAACCAAGCAAGGTATGGGGGGCGATGGTCAAGCCAAGCCTTGCTTGCTCTGCAAGAAGTAGCTGAAAGTTACTTGATTGATCTAATGGGTGATTCGCAAGTTTTAGCCATTCGTGCCCGACGTATCACTATTAAGCCCATATATATGGTTATTGTTCATAGGATCCAGCACAACAAGGATGCATTTAATCTTAATGTCAACAATATGGTTTGAGAAGCTACCTTGTAATTGGATCTAAGTTTTTAGCTCATGTTTGGTTGTAGATTGTAAGAAGCTTAGTTTTGGTTAATGTAGACATTCAAGTATTTGATAGAAATGGTTTACAAAATGGAGCTAAATTTTGCCTAGCTCTAGTTATACTTGGTGCAATTCACTATCTACCATGTAATTCATGGTTTCGTAATGCGAAATCTAATATTTGATATTCTATTTTGCCATGATTTGCATTGTGCGTATTTCCAAGTTTCTAATTTTGAAAGTAGTTTTGTTAAGGATAAATTCAATGCGCAATCATGCATACATCAGTGATCAGTTGTACATAGGCCGATGCACTATATCTTTACTGTATTTAGCGATTTGACAACACTATATCCGATATGTGATATTCCATTTGACCCATGCCTTATTTTTTGTGGATTTTTAAGTTTCCAATATTTCATGTAGTTTGGTTGACAACACATTTACTATGCAGTTGCACACACTTGGTGCGGTGGTGAGTTTTTCTGTTATCAGTGAAGTATAATCTAGTTAATGCATTTTCAAAAAATGATTAAACCATCAATTTTATAAATCAAAATCTAGTGAAACTTCACCCACATGCTGGGCATCATAGAAAATCATGGATACCAAAAGATTGGCACCATCAAAAGTCTCTGGGATACTTGCCCAGAGGCTCGCGTCTGGGGCGCTGAATCCCCAAGTCTCTAGGACACCTGTCTCCGGAGGCTCATGTTGGGGCCCTAAATCCCAAAACGCAAGTGGATAGGTGTCCTAGAGACTTCTGATGAGGCCAATTTTTTTTTGGTAGTTGATGTACCTTAGAGGAGTCCACATGTAAAATTTAATGTTAATCGGATCACTGGTCATATTTTTCCAAAGCCTAGATACATTAATTCAAGTTTAAGGGTTTTGTAAAATTTTTACTATAATGTTAAATTTCATCTCATTTTACACATTTCACTTTTGAGTTTTGGGTTTTCTCTTCTCTTAGAAGACATGGCACACACCAACAAGCAGCCCGGAGACATCCCCCTAAAAATCCTATGTAGAGGCCACCTCTCCCAGCTCCACCACCACCACTACCACTACGCCAGCATCGCAAGCATCGATGGAAGCCAGGCATAGTGGCTCTTTGTGAGTTCCACCATTACCACAAGACCACGCACCTCCTGATACCAAAGGCTCCATTCCAAAAAGCTAGTGCATGAGATTATGGACAGCATACTCATTAAGAACAGTAGGAGGCACTTCCTAGATGGAACACACTTGCAACAACCCATGCCCAAGCCCTTCTTGCACTACAAGAAGCTACCAAAGATTATGTCATCAACTTGTTCAGAGACTCAGTCTATGCAGCAGTACATGCAAGGAGAGTCATCATCACCGATAGGGATTTGCGGATAGTGAGGTTCTTTCAATGATGGAAGGATAGTCCTTGTGGAGATCAACAATGATAGGGGTATATTACCAAAACATATATGGAATGTAGCTTCCAAAGAGATTTTGTAAAACCCTGGCTGTAATGGATCCCATGTAAAATGTTATGAATATGAATACAAATTTTTTGTTGCATCTTATTTTTGTTTATTCACTTGTTATTTGTTTTGTTTATATCTTTGAGTTATCGCTACATGCGTTCGAATGAGTACATGTTGTGCACGAACTCGATAAATCACTACATATTAAATTTAGGGTACGAATTGTGTTGCATATAAATTTGATAAATAAACGCAATATTCAAGTTTAAAAAAATAAATGACGTGTATGACAAATTACGTTGCATGCAAATCCAACAAATGTTAGTTTTCATTACTTCAAGAGAAGATTACAAATTACATTACATTGGTGATGAGATATCATTTGGCACTAAGTCAATCTCTTAGGCTTCTTTGTGCTGGACTCCCCATGGTCAGACCTATTCTTGATCATAGGCAGCAACACATTTTGCCCTAGTAGTTCCTGCCTAATGACATTGGGGTCTTCAACACTAGTAACCATGCCACGGGCCACCATGGAAAAAAGTGACCCCCAGACCTAGTACTAGAGAATAAGTAGAGGAGCTTTGAACGTCCAAGCAACACTACTTTCTCCAAGCGAGAGTTCGTTGGGATGGTCTTGAAGGGCCCAACCTTTGTTAGTGTCCTCAACTTCAAGAAGTTCTTAGAAAAACCCGGAGAGAATATCTTATGGAATACAAAAATGTCACTCACAAGCTGGCCGATATACTCCTTCAATGCTGAATCCTACACCCTTCCTTGGCTACCACATCAGACACCTTGTCTAGATGAAAATTCATTTATATAGACAATGTCCTGTATCACACAAGTTCTGTGTCAGACTCACTGTGTCAAACTCACTATGCATAGAGTAGGGTAAAGATATATACATTGGATTTGTGTCAAAATTTACTAGTAGGACCTGCAGATTCAGGCCCAGACGCAAGCCTCCAGCTAGGGCAGCTCTAGGGGCTCGATCCTGACAAAATTTGATGTGCACACTCTCGATGCCCTAGCCGAACGCTCGCATTTGGGGGCCTGAATCGAGCCTCCAGCCAAGGCAGTTCTGGGGGACCCAATCCTCCCGGCAAAATTTGATGTGCATACTCCCGATGCCCTAGAGGTCCTACTAGTAAATTTTGATGCAAATCTGATAACATTAATCCGATAACATTACCTTCTTTGCATCATCTATCTGTTGTTGTAATGGAGCATCTAGGTCTGCTCTTGCAAACTAGGCCACCCATGTCTTTAGAGCTCTTGGGAAGGTACTGCATAGTCGGGTCGAGGTCCAAAAATGCTTTCTTACAACCACTCGAACTCCTCATCTTAGATCACATACTGTGGCACCACATTCTCAATGTGCTCTTGGATACTCACAATGGTAGAGATGTCATTAACACTCATGTCATCATATAAAGCCACCTCATCAACATGCGCTGGTGCATCTTGTATATCAAAATCTATAAAATCATGAGGTGCATCATGCACCATGATACAATATAGCTCTTCTTCCCTTAGCTCCAAAATTTCTAGTACATCTTGTATAAGTAAATATTCGGAAGCAAGGAGTGGCTCATCGCTTGTCTGCATCTCAACAAGGCAAGGAGGTGGGTGCACAATGGCTAACATTTGTGCTACCTCTACTCTCAGATCGAGTGTGATCTCTTTAGACTCCCTCTTGAAATACTCTAGCTGTGGCCAAGAGGGTGTGTTGATGCCTTCCTCACTATCCTCTTGCACCTCAGTACACAAAACATATATGGCAAATGTTGCATCGTGCTTGATGAGATCCATCATGGCATGGTCCTAGGATGAGGTGGGCACTGCTCTAGCATGGAGATGTTGCCCCACATGCAGGAGGGCTCAATTTATTACCTTTGCATGGCTTGATCTAGCATATAAACTATATAGGAAATCTATGGGGACCTCTCTGAGAGGAAAGTCTGAAATAGAGCAGGTGAGAGGGTTTGCCGCATCACAAAATGATGCTAGTATACTAGAGCTATGGTCTATGGCAGAAAGCAAGCTCTCTAGACTCAAGGTCACACAAAACCTAGGGTATATCTAGTCTCTTATATGTGTGTAGTGTGTGGAGCTAATCCATGCAGCAAAGAAGGGAGTGGAAGCCATGGCACAGAAAGAGAGAAGGGAGGAGAGAACAAGTGTAGGGAAGTAGAGAATGAAAGTGAAAATGAGTTTCGAGTTATAGCTTTTATGTATCTAGGGTTTTAAATAAAGGTTCTTTTTTAACCCTAAAGTTTCAAATTAAAACTCTTACCTTAATTTATTTATTTCAATACTTTAAAGTAATCGTTAAAATTACTCATACAGACAAATGCTTCGTTCTACATTATTATATCCTCCAATATACTTGGATCACTAAGTATATTCAAGTCCAACTACAGAAAATATAGAAAATTTTTAAGAAAAGAAATCTGAAAGACCTTCAAAATCCCTTGGATCCAATTTAATATTTAATTTTAATAAATAAGTAGAAGAGATGAGCTACAATATATCATTATGCAAAGACAATATTGAATAGATTATACAACTCGAGCCTGCAATTTAATTATGATTTTAACCAGCACGATTGACTAGTTATAATATGTATTATCGCATGCTTGGATCATAGTAAACTAACATTATCTAAATTGAAAGTACTCAAAAGTTTTTAAAAAAATTATATTCGTTCTTTATAAAAAAAAATTTACAAGGATTCCATTATCCCAAGGATATGTGGAGAAGCACATTATTTACATGTCATGGATTGCTCACTACGAATCCTGACTTTTCTATTATCTAACTTGAAATAGAAGTTGCAGGGGGGCTTATTGGACATTAATTGGATTTCTTGTCTTAAAAAAGAAATGGGCCAATGGCTCTCTGCGCTGACCACAAAAGGATTATGACCATTCCACAAGATAACTGCATCTACGAGAGTTGTATGTGTCTCATCTCGGTTATCTTGATCCAAGATGATCCACTCCCCTCGCAAAAGTCGCCATATTCTATATCGAAAACGAATGTACAGAGTTTTTCTAGCGATGAAATACTTATAATAAAAACAAAAATAATGGTAAGTAAATGCAAATAACACAACAATTCATCTAAGCAAGACCTCTGTCAATTAAATCAAGGCATTTAAAGTAGTAAAGAAGTTTTACCTAAATGTGAGATCAGATTGGTTGACCTTACATTCAATCGTCTCATTAAAATGTGTTCTTTTAACTTGCCAAGACTCACCCAATAGCTGACTCATCCATTCCTTGGATGGACACTTACATTGATAAGTAGTCTTTGTTTTCTTCAGAATATCACATGAACCAAACAAATGTGCAAACAACTGTGGTGGGTTTCATAGCACTATTGATGTTGGATTTTATCTTGGACTTGCATGCTCTTGACAACTCCAAGCTACCAATCAACCATTCACCACTAGATAGTGGTGGCAATGGGACATGCTGCAATCTATGGCTACAATGAATTATAAAAAAAGATATTTTGAGTTGCAAGTTGACTTGTAGAGTTATTATCATAGATCAAAGAACCTATGTCTTCATGCCAAACATGTATCTTACCGCTCAAACATTCCATATTCTACCATCCATGCAAAGTTGATGGATATAGAGTTGTCAGTAAAACAAGATTGTATTAAAACACTACAAAGATTTTTAAAAACAAATCTGATGCAAAATAGTAAACAATGATAAAATTTAAAAACTTACTGTTTTGTTTATAATTTGCAATGCAGTTCTTGTCATGTACAGAGATTTTTTTGTGCATATAAACATGTTGGATCAACACTTTAGTTACTGTACTTGTTCCATTGAACACTTTTTTGAACTCTAAAATTCTACCTTTTTAATGTTTGCTAGGGTTTACAACATCCTTACGCTTGACCTTGAAACTCCCTCGAGTACTTGGATGCATCAAAATCCAATCCAAATTATAGTACTTATCACAAATCCAATTACCGCCACTATCTTTCCTATTGAAGACCTCCACTGCAAGTATGTTACTGATGTTTTTCCTCTATGAAGACATCTATGATAACCAAATAGAAAAGTTACCTATCAGCATGTGTATAATTTGCAAATGTTCTCTCTAAATGAAATGAAATTTAAATGGAGCAATAAAAAAAAACCATTGTACTTGCAATTCTTTTCACAAAGAAGCCCAGAGATGTTGAACAAGAAGTTGACTTATAATAAGACCATTGTTCCTTCATTGACAAATTCCTAGAGTACAAAAACAAAAGAAATATCGAGTCAAAGCATACATATAACTTACATAGGCTTTGTCCAAATGAGTTGAAACTTAACCATGGAGCAACAGAAAAAAGTGGCAATATACCTGTGGCTCTCTTTGCTAAGAAGCCCAAAGATGCTGAAGAAGTTGAGTTTTAAAAAAATTATTGTTATCCACCCTCAAAGACTGTGGGAGTAAAAAAACAAAGGAAAACTCAGTATGCATATAGCTTGCATACATTTTGTCCAAATGAGATAAAATTTAACCATGGAGCAGTAAAAAAACAAGGCAACATATGTAATATTTCCACGCAATAAAAGTTAGTTGGTTAGTTTGAAAGTTAGTTAGTCAATTAATACGTTAGTAAGATTACTAACTAAAGACTAACTAAGGTAAAAACTAACTAGCATTAATAGCTAATAATTTTTATTCGATTAAAAATATATTTCAAAAAATCGAGAGTTGTAAATCCGAAATTTCTCTCGAATTGATAAGGACCATAGCCACCCTTCACGAAGTACAATGTGAATGGGACTTATGAGCCATATTAATCACTAGTATTAATGTGTATAGTTTGGATGGTCCAAAAATATTAGATATTAGGAAAAAAACTATTATATTTTAGATATTATCCTAAAAAGATAGAACAAAAAGTCATTTAAAAGAAAAGACAAGTGATGTTTTAGTTAGTTTTGGAGATTTTATAAAAAGAAAAATAAAGAAAAGTGACTGGCAAAATCGCGCGCACCGCGATCGCAGTCTACAAGCAGTAGACAACACTTTGAACAGGGAGAGGAAGAAGGAGTGATCCAAAAGCTTTCCAACCAAGTGATGGAGCCAATACAACCATCAGATTTATGATCTAAGCATCAGATCACTGAGTCTTCTAAGATCCCCTCCACTCTTGTTCTCAGCCTTATCCCCTCCTCTCTAATTTATTATAAATATGAAGCATGGGGAGGCCCAAGGGAGCATAACGAGACCCCGAAAGGCTGCAAGAGAGAGGGAGTATAACCCTCCAAGAGATTGAGAGAGAGAGAGAGAGAGAGAGAGAGAGAGAGAGAGAGAGAGAGAGAGAGAGAGAGAGAGAGAGAGAGAGAGAGAGAGAGAGAGAGAGAGAGAGAGAGAGAGAGAGAGAGAGAGAGAGAGAGAAGAGTTACCTTGAGAGGCTGCACAATTTCCCTCTATCTCGATCCTCGATTTAACCATCTTCTCTTATGCTCTCCCATCTCGAATCTATTCTGCCTTCTTAATCTCTTGAGTCTACTTGCGGATGATAGCCTCCAAGTGAAGAATGTCGTGTGCGGATTACAATCCTACAACCAGCAACTAAGCTTCGAGCAAAGGCATCACTGTCAATCCAATTGCGGTACTGGTCGTAAATAATGTATTTTCAAATTGATAGATGCTTGTTTCAATGCTCACAAGAGATACATTAGGATCTATACCTTGTGTGCTAGAATAGGTCAATGAAAAGGATAAATTGCATCTCAAATATTCAAAGATGAAGTTTGTGAAGTGCTTGTATCAAAGGGAGTTAAATTGCACCTAGTTGCTATGTGATGAATCCATGCATAGCATAAGCAACATATGGGACACTAAAGTATTGAGCATCGATGAGTCTTTGATTAATATTTACCGAGGATAATATTGTTTAAGGTTCTCAAATGCATATAGACAGTACATACATGGGAGAGATTATGTAAACTTTATATCGATGACATGTGACTCCTTGCCTTAGGAGAAAGGAAGATAAAGCCAAGTTAAAATGTTGCATAGTAGGGAAATGCTAAAAGATAATTGTCACTTAGAGAAGAGGCATAAATGCTCTTGCTAGATTGATTAATTTACATTGGAATGATAGAACTTACGTCATGTATAGTATTGGAACCTTTAGCATATGCCTTAGGCTAAAGGAGGGAATATTAAGTAAATTCTACTCTTTAGCCCCAAGGGGGAGAGCGAATATGCGATGGAATTATTGTCACATCTATTATTGTATTGTTTGGGAAAAATACAATTACTTTTGTTGGTTGATTGAACAACACCCTAAATTTTTTTCTTTCAATAAAGGGATTGTTGCATTGTGATTTGGATAAATATTCCAAGGCTTGTGTTGATGGCAAATGCATGGCAGGGGTTTGTAATGACAAGTTGCCATGGGAATAAAGGAATGTTTTTCTAGAAGATGATATTAGGACTGATTGCTTTGATTGTGCTTGAATTTTAATTGGATTAATTAAGGATGGATATTTTGCACGTATCGATTATCTCCAAGATCACACCGCGGATTATCCCGAGAGGGCACTGCTCAATTTATAGGCTGATGATTGAGTGGTGAAAAGGCCAACTACGAAAATGGCATCTTACTCCTAGACCGCTTGTGGGTCAGGTGGAGCTCTGGACACCCCTTGCTTGTCCAGAATGGAGTTGGAGATCCCTGTGAGCCCAACATCTGGGGCATTGGAAGATCCAATTCTAGATAAAGGATGGAAATTTTGGTGCCATGTGATTTGGACCAGGTACTTCTGTTGGAAAAAAGGGATACATAATTCTCCTGTATGGGCAGGAGACAAAGATTAACTTAAAGATAAGTTGGATAAAAGGATTGCTTGTTTTGTTTTTGTGTATGTGTTGTAAATTACGTGAACGAAGTTTGTGCCCTAAAAGGCTTAATTAATGAAGCTGATTTTAAATGTCGCACATAAATGTGGGACCTAATTAGAAAACTAAAGCTATCAATGGAAGCGGATGGACGGAATCCTTTGACGGGTCCGTCCTACGGCTGGGTGGTCCCAAAGAACTAGAAGGCTTCTCACAAGGATTTATCGTCGGATGACCTCTTGTTTCCTATTCTCTTTGAACCAAGTGTGACATGGGTCTGCTTCGACTTGGGTATCTCTATGTAAAGTAGGATGCCAAGGATTTGATGCTAGAATGCTGTTAGGAGACCTTGGCCACTAGGAGCCCAAAATTCGGGACGATCCTAGTGGGTTTGGCCGTGAACATTCCGTTGCAAGGCGGATTCCCGAAACCCCAGGCGACAAAACTCGAAACATTCCATGGGAGTTCCAGGAAATGACACTTAGATTCGTTTCTCGATAGACTGCTAAAAGCGTGCCTAGACAGCCAATGGACGGGCATGCTACAATTGGTATCAGAGTGAAACTTCATGATGATAAATGATTGATTAATGTTTGGTTTATAGACATAATCTAAACAGAAATAACCTGAGTGGTATGGCTTGATTCTCAAGCACCTTCTGCACCCACGAATGCTAATATACAAGAGAAGAAATGTCTTCTCAAGCAAATTAAGGCACATGAGTTTGATGGAGAAGGGTTAGACGTCACAGCAGAAGTGGAGATATGGATTGAGACGATGGATGACTATTTCTCTACTTCGGGAACTACCTCCATGAATCAAGCAATGATTGGAAAACTGAAGTTAGTTGGCCAGGCTCAGTTATGATGGAAGCAATGGTGCAAAGATCAAGGTATTTCTGAAGCCGCTGTTACATGGACTCAGTTGACATATGCTGTATGCGGACGATACTTTCTGCCAACCTACCAGACCTTGAAGATGAATGAATTCTTCAAGCTCAAGAAGCTAGAATTAACCCTGGAAGCTTACTACTCAAAGTTTGTAACCCTACTAAAATATGCACCACCTATGAATATTGCACAGTAAGTATCCAAGTTTTGCCACACTCCTCTGAACCACAGTCTTGAAGCAATGCGTCCAACAGACTTGAAAGATGCATTACTCCGAGCGAATCCAATCGTCCAAGAACTTAAATCAGGCAATTGTAGCAAAGATTACTCTGGAGATTAGGGTAAGAGATGCCATATGTGCAGGGAGATAGGCCACATCTGTAGGAGATGTCCCTACTATCAATGCTTCCATTGTAATGAGCTAGGACACATCCAAGCAGACTGCCCTGATCTAAGTCCAGAAGACATTGAGCCTCTAAGAAAACGAAGCTACATAGGCGCAATCTATGGATATACAGATGAATCAGATGAAGACGAAGATCTAGAGCCCACTATACCTTATTAGGAGGACTAAAAATCCTAGAAGCTTAATCGACATGTAACACGATTGAGAATAAATCCTACTCTTGTACCTATGGTTAAGTGGAATAATATGGATACACTACTTGAAACATTAAGAGTAGCGCAACGGATGCATGGTGGGTCTTAACCCACAGGCCCTAAGCCCCATTAGTACTTGTCTTCCCCAGTTTCTCTAGAGATGAGGACATCTCGATTTCTCTAAGGGGGGGAGGATGTAATATTTCCATGCAATAGAAGTTGGTTGGTTAGTTCGAAAGTTAGTTAGTCAATTAATAAGTTAGTAAGATTACTAACTAAAGACTAACTAAAGACTAACTAAGGTAAAAACTAACTAGCATTAATAGCTAATAATTTTTATTCAATTAAAAATATATTTCAAAAAATTGAGAGTCCTAAATCGGACATTTTTCTCAGATTGATAAGGACCGTAGCTACCCTTTACAAAAAGTACAATGTGAACGGGACTTATGAGCCATATTAATCACTAGTATTAATGTGTATAGTTTGGATGGTCCAAAAATATTAGATTTTAGGAAAAAAACTATTATATTTTAGATATTATCCTAAAAAGATAGAACTGAAAGTCATTTAAAAGAAAAAACAAGTGATGTTTTAGTTAGTTTTGGAGATTTCATAAAAAGAAAAATAAAGAAAAGTGATTGGCAAAATCGTGTGCGTCGCGATCGCAGTCTATAGGCAGCAGACAGCACTTTGAACAGGGAGAGGAAGAAGGAGTGATCCGAAAGCTTTCCAATCAAGTGACTTGGAGTTTTAACCCCCTTTTGGAGCCAATACAACCATCAGATTTATGATCTGAGCATCAAATCACTGAGTCTTCTAAGAGCCCCTTCACTCTTGTTCTCAGCCTTATCCCCTCCTCTCTAATTCATTATAAATATGAAGTATGGGGAGGCCCAAGGGAGCATTAGGAGACCCCGAAAGGATGCAAGAGAGAGGGAGTATATCCCTCCAAGATATTGTGAGAGAGAGCTTGAGAGAGAGAGAGAGAGAGAGAGAGAGAGAGAGAGAGAGAGAGAGAGAGAGAGAGAGAGAGAGAGAGAGAGAGAGAGAGAGAGAGAGAGAGAGAGAGAGAGAGAGAGAGAGAGAGAGAGAGAGAGAGAGTTACCCCAAGAGGCTGCACAATTTCCTTCTATCTCGATCCTCGATTTAACCATCTTCTCTTACGCTCTCCCATCTCGAGTCTATTCCACCTTCTTAGTCTCTTGAGTCTATTTGCGGACGATGGCCTCCAAGTGAAGAATGTCGCGTGCGGATGACAATCCTACAACCAACAACTAAGCTTTGGGTGAAGGCATCACTGTCAATCCAATTGGGATACCGGTCGTAAGTAATGTATTTTCAAATTGATAGATGCTTGTTTTAATGCTCACAAGAGATACATTAGGCTCCATACCTTGTGGTGCTAGAATAGGTCATTGAAAATGATAAATCACATCTCAAATATTCAAAGATGAAGTTTGTGAAGTGCTTGTATCAAAGGGAGTTAAATTGCACCTAGTTGCTATGTGATGAATCCATGCATATCATAAGCAACATATGGGACAGTAAAGTATCGAGCATCGATGAGTCTTTGATTAATATTTACCGAGGATAATATTGTTTAAGGTTCTCAAATGCATATAGACAGTACATACATGGGAGAGATTATGTAAACTTTACATTGATGACATGCGACTCCTTGCCTTAGGAGAAAGGAAGATAAAGCCAAGTTAAAATGTTGAATAGTAGGGAAATGCTTAAAGATAATTGTCACTTAGAGAAGAGGCATAAATGCTCTTGCTAGATTGATTAATTTACATTGGAATGATAGGACTTACGTCATGTATAGTATTGAAGCCTTTAGCATATTCTTAGGCTAAAGGAGAGAATATTAAGTAAATTCTACTCTTTGGCCGGAAAGCAAATATGCGATGGAATTATTGTCGTGTCTATTATTGTATTGTTTGGGAAAAATACAATTACTTTTGTTGGTTGATTGTACAACACCCTAAATGTTTTTCTTTCAATAAAGGGATTGTTGCATTGTGATTTGGATAAATATTCCAAGGCTTGTGTTGATGGCAAATGCATGGCAGGGGTCTGTAATGACAAGTTGCCATGGGAATAAATGAATGTTTTTCTAGAAGATGATATTAGGGCTGATTGCTTTGATTGTGCTTGAATTTTAATTGGATTAATTAAGGATGGATATTTTGCATGCGTGGATTATCTCCAAGATCACACCGCGGATTATCCCGAGAGGGCACTACTCGATTCATAGGCCGATGGTCGAGTGGTGAAAAGGCCAACTTCGGAAATGGCATCTCACTCCTAGACCGCTTGTGGGTCAGGTGGAGCTCTGGACAACCCTTGCCTGTCCAGAATGGAGTTGGAGATCCCTGTGAGCCCGACGTCTGGGGCGTTGGAAGATCCAATTCTAGATAAAGGATGGAAATTTTGGTGCCATGTGATTTGGATCAGGTACTTCTGTTGGACAAAAAGGGATACATAATTCTCCTGTATGGGCAGGAGACAAAGATTAACTTAAAGATAAGTTAAGGAACTTGTTTGATAAAAGGACTGCTTGTTTTGTTTCTGTATATATGTTGTAAATTACATGAATGAACTTTGTGTCCTAAAAGGATTAATTAATGAAGCTGATTTTAAATGTCACACATAAATGTAGTAGGACCTAATTAGAAAACTAAAGCTATCAAGGGAAACGAGTGGACAGAATCCCCTGACGGGTCCGTCCTATGGCTGGGTGGTCCTAGAGAACTGGGAGGCTTCTCACAAGAATTTATCGTCGGGTGACTTTAGATATTATTAAGTTAGAACCCAATTCATGCCGTTTTAGGGATCGGAATAGGACTATGCCCTATGACAGAGAGGTTGAGCGGTGCATCGCTCTTGTTTCTCATTCTCTTTGAACCAAGTGTGATATGGGTCTGCTTCGGTTTGGGTATCTCTGCGTAAAGTAGGATGCCTAGGATTCGACACTAGAATGCTGTTAGGAGACCTTGGCCACAAGGAGTCTAAATTTCAGGTCGATCCTAGTGGGTTCGGCCATGAACGTTGCATTGCGAGGCGGATTTGGAAAACTCTAAGCAATAAAACTCGAAACATTCCATGGGAGTGCCGGGCAATGACGCTTAGATTCGTTTCTCAATAGACAGCTAAAAGCGTGCCTAGACAGCTGATGGGCGGGCATGTTACAATATACCTGTAACTTTGTTTACAAAGAAACCGTAAGATGTTGAAGAAGAAGTTGAGTGTTTAAAAGACCATTGTTCTTGACTGTAAGAGACTCCTAGAGTACCAAAACAAAATAAATTACATATCAGAGAATGCACATAACTTGCATAGGTTTTGTCCAAACGAGATAAAACTTTACCATAGAATATCCATGGAAGAGAAGAATATACTTGTAAAGTTTTGTGAAGAAAATCTTAGGGCTTTGGTAGAAGAAGCTTTGCTCTCATAAAACGTGTGAAAATCACTCTATGTTTGTGCAAAGGAAATGAAATTTCACAGGGTTACAGATAGGGCAAGCAACAATAAGGCTGTAAGATTTCATCAAGAAAGAAGAAGCGGGAAAAGAGATATGATAAATTTGAGTTCCGCCTAAGAAAGATGGGAAAATAAAAAGCGAAGAAATGAAAAATCAAACATTAAAAAAAAAGAAAATGAAAATTTGAGTCACAAACTTCCAAGAAGTGTCAACATTGTATTCCCCATATTTCCCTTATTTTATTGCTGAGAGAAGATTTGGGCCAAGATATGGCTAGAAGATTCATGTTACATGAATTAGGAATCCCAACTCTCTCATTGGTTAGGCCTATATTTCTTTATTCACTCCTTAAGGGGCAAAAAAGAGAGTCCATATTTCTCCTAATGCATGCTAGGAGTTTTCATATACATAAGAAATTTAGATTCATCTTCAAATGCTTCTAAAGACATGTCCTTTATGGCAACCCTATACATGATTTGTATAACACTAATAATTCTACACTTCACATTGTCACCATAAGTTCAACATGCTTTTCAATATGCTTTACATTTTCACTAGCCATAAAGCTTTTGCGTTGAACTGCTAACTTATGCAAATTGGAGGCATTATGGATAGCCAATGCTTGCTTTTGAATGGTAGTACTCCCTTTTCCTCCAAAAGGATTTGGCATGTTCAATGAAGTGCAAATTGAGCACTTCACTCTCTCTTTTCGCTCTTCATCCAAGATTGAATATGACCAAGGATAGAGAAGCTTCCATGAGGATACATAGCTACGAACATATACTCTCTTTTTCCCATTGAGAATACCATCTACACTTTCATTCTCTACACATTGTGCATTTGGAAAAGTAATCTTGATCTGCTCAAGCAATCTTTGATGCTTATCCTTTTTAGGCCTTCCCATCCTAAAATGACATATTAACAACACTTTAAAACTAACATGCATACAATAAAAATTATATGTAAATAAACAACCTAAACAAATGCAACAATTGATATGCATATACATCCACCCCCTTCTTTACATTTTGATAAATTTAATAGTGTGGATGAAATTGTAGAAAAGAGAGCATAACAATAACTCACATGCATCTTCTTTAGTCTAGGTTCTATAAGCAAGCCCTTTTTCCCATTGTCCTTCTATCTTCCTAGCTTCCTTGCCACCGCTCGTCTACATTTACAAATTGCACGGGTGAGAGCCCGGCGCACCTTAAATTAAATCATGATGCACTTGCACTCTTTTACAAAAGTATTGACTTGTGCTTTTCCTTGTGTGCCTTTTTTCTTTATTTGGAACTTTTCTGCGCTTCTTGTGTTTCTAGATTTTTCTTGGCGCGCCTTTGTCTTCTGTTTCACTTTGCCTTGGCCTTTTTCTTCTGCTTCAGCTTTTCCAGATTTTCCACCTTGTTCGTCTGAAGGTTAACATTACCCCCCTCCTAGAATTGAAAAACATGAAGCTAGTTGGTAACATGATCTCAAAAAATCTGGCATTCACCAACCCAAAGAACATGATACAACCAAAAAATAAACATGAAACTTTGGAAAGTTCAACACTTTGAAGCTAACAAACTGCTTACATGATCTCACAAAATCAAGCCTTCTAGAAACATTTAGATTGAACCCAAATGATCACACAAAAATTAGCACAAACACTGAGTAATCACACCAAAAACCTAAAAAGTGACATGAAACTAGTTAATCTACACATCTAAACACACATTTAAATGATCAGAAAAAAATTAACACAACCACCTCATAATCACATCAACACCTGACATTTGAATTAGTGATAGGAAACTGGTTAGTCTATGCATTTAAACACAGCTCAAATGATTAGAGACTAACTGAAACAAAAAATTTAATTGCGAAGCCAGTTTGACTTATTTAACTTAGTTAGAATCAGAAAAATTACAAGCCATAAAATTTGAGATTGAAATAAGCTGATTCCAAACATCCTTGAATATAGAGTAGATTGAGCCTTGAGGTGAAATAAGCTGAGTTGAGACATACCTGAGTGGAAAATAGATAGCTTAGTGATGAGGTACAAGTCCTGTCGTACATTGATGTAGATGTAAATGATCGGGGCATGTAGGATCGACCTTCTGGTCGTTGGTGCATTTGAATAACATACAAGCTATGGCAACAGAGTCCGCAAACACACAAGACACACAATGGCAGTTTGTAGACACACAAGAGAGGTGAGCACCGAGGCTATACACCAAGAATGAAGTTGATCAGGTGTTGCAAGTGCCACTTGTGAGCCTCGAGGCTCAACGTCAACTACTCAAGGGATTCGAGGAGGGAGAGAGGTGCTCAATGGCGGATGTTGCAGGCACCTGAATTGCAGCTAAAAACATTAGACTGGCCCTCAGCAGTAGTGAGTGTGAGCCTCCAAGGCGGTTGGGTGCTCGATGGCGAATGCTTCCTGTAATTGTCAACACATAGATGAAAACCTCGTCTGACCTGCTCTCTCTCTCTCTCTCTCTGTGGCTGCAGCTGAGTCTTTCGCAATGCGCATAACTAGTGCTTTCTCCTACGAATTCATCCCTTAATAAGATCCTATACTAATGCTATACCAGTGTCTGCTCGACGCCCGTAATCTAGTCTGGGTGAATCGTGAGGTATCAGTGTCAGCCACATCACTTGACACTCAGCGACTCGCTTGCCTCTCCTGCATCTCAAAGCCTGCACAGTGCATGGCAGAAGCCAACGAATCAATGGATGATGAAAAGGCGAGCTGCTCTAAGTTGCGAGAGAGAGAGAGAGAGGGACTCATGGACTCAGGAGCCTTGTAACTTTGTGAGTCTCCAAGCCGCCCCAGGGGGCCAAGTGTCGAAGTGAGTTGAGAGAGAGAGAGAGAGACACTACAATAGAAACGAGGCATAGACGCGCATGTTAGACGCGCAAAGTCGGGCGCATCTATCACAGTGTCTATAAGTGCGTGTAAACGTGCGTGTAAATAGACGCGAATTTTGCGTCTATATATCCGCGTAAATAGACGCTAATATAGACGCGCTAGCAGACACACAATTATTTAACCACCTAAAATTGGCAATTCACATAATTAAAAAACTAAAGTTAATAATTATTTAACCACCTGAAATTGATTCTTGAGCACACACATGTGCGCATGATAAAAACCATAGGATTAAGAATACACATTGAATCATTGAATTAAAAAAATAGAGTTAATAATTACTTTTTCATTGCTCTCTAATGAATGGCAGTTCCTCCAGCTGTTGACAAGCCTGATATAAGTAATTAGCGGCAAGCGACAGAAACCTTACAATTAGTAGCAAGCATTGCAATATGTATCTCGTAATTTCTCTACGTACTTGAAGATGATAAAAGATACTTCCTTTTTATTATGGAAAATTCAATTTAGCTTTAAACTTGACTATTGATTCTTGAGTATGCACGTGTGCACATGATAAAAACCATAGAATTAGGAATACACGTTGAATCAATAAGCAAATTAAATATGTTACAGTGAATGATCCATCTCATCTTCAATGAGATCAGCCCTTGCTAAACTATCTACTTCTAGGTCTATGTTACTAAGAGGTAACGAAACAAATAAGTCTATCTCACTATTAGATGTGTTGCTATATTGCTCAATAACTTCATCAATATCATCGACAATCACACTATTGTCTTCTTCTACGTTTCCTTTAACATCCTTGCGAGGTTCATCTTATACTATATCACGCATATCATCCATTATGGTGTCATCATGCACATCATCATTAATTGTTGGATTGTCATCTGCTATCTCCATGTCGGTAATATTACCATATATTGGTTTTGAACGATTAGATATAGGGATGACATATCACCATCGGTTATTGTTTACCATTGGATGATACACAACCTGTATTTGAAAAACAAAAGCAAAAAACTTAAGTACTTATTATATTGTGTATATGTATCACATGTATACATATAGAAAAATTAGCCTTTGCATATATACCTGCTCGCATTGTTGAGGTAGTACTAATGTGTTATTCTTGTTTTGGTGAAATTTTGTAGAGTCAATGATTACAAAACCACTTGGATGACGTCTGATTGTGCAATGCTCACCATTTGTTACCACTTCTTTAAACCACTTCACATCTAGTACATATATAAATATAATGTTACGTAAATCCTCGGGCCTTACATTAACTGAATCACGAGCCCCTATCAAGTGATCCTATAATGTAGATACAACATTTTTGAATATGTGCATGGGGTCCAACAGGTGATTGATCTTGAGTTCAGTCCAGTACAGAAGACAAAAAAATATAGAGAACCTAACAAACAAACAATATATTATGTAAACAATTCATCATGCTAAATACTTTAAAGTCAATCGAGAGAAATGCACTTCTTACCGACTCATGCCGAGTGGAGGGTGGCTGTCGGCATTAATCCATCTCTCCTTCCAATCTCAAATGGTTAGAGATTGTGGAGTCATTCCATTAGTAGGGAGAACATATTTGGGATGGTCAATAGAAAGAAATCGATGATGATTGTCGTAGATAACCTTCTTTAAACGTGCCGGCCTTGAGGAAACTAGAGAGGAACCACAAATA
This sequence comes from Lygodium microphyllum, assembly GCF_053477565.2. Taxonomy (NCBI): domain Eukaryota; kingdom Viridiplantae; phylum Streptophyta; class Polypodiopsida; order Schizaeales; family Lygodiaceae; genus Lygodium; species Lygodium microphyllum. The sequence goes on from NC_141147.1 coordinate 35,329,886, forward strand.
GGACATGCATGATATCCTGACGTGGTTAAACCTGAAAAAACAAGTGAATTAATAAAATGCAATTGATTCAAGTCTTGAATTTCAAATATAGAGTTATATACATATACCTGAACACTCTCCGTATCCTGGAAAGTCGTGCATGGTCCACAACAACATGGCCTTCAATGTGAAATCTCTAGAGGATGCAGATGCACTTGTATCTTGCACCTCAATACCTTCCCATAACATTTCTAACTCTTCAATCAAAGGCTCTAAGTAAATGTCCATGTTTTTTACCTTGTGCTTTCCAGGAATCAGAAGGGACAACATTACATGTCCCTTTTTAATTGCCATGGATGGAGGAATATTATAGTTCACTAATACCACTGGCCATACACTGTATGATATGCTTTTGATGCCAAATGGATTAATTCCATCCATACCTAAACCAAATCTCAAATTTCTTGGCTCTTCTTTGAAAACGGGCCACAAATTATCTATATGTTGCCATGCCGGTGTGTCTGCAGGGATCCTCCATTTTCCATCACTTGAATGATGACTAGCATGCCATGACATGAGCTTTCCAATAGACTTACACTTGAACATAAGTTTTATATGTGGAACAATCAAAAAATGTCGCAAAACCTTATGAGTCACATCCATTGACTTCATCTCCACTTCGTATCTTGATTCGCCACAAACAGGACACTCTCATGCGAACTCATGAATCCCACGAAATAAGACACAATCATTGACACATGCATGAATCTTGGCATAATCGAGGCCTCCCAGAGATGTCAAGTAATGTCTTGCTTGCTCTCTCTTAGTTGGCAATTTGTTTCCTTTTGGAAGCATTTGTGATAATAACCTACATATATTTTTAAAAGTGAGTTAAAAAATCACCAACATATATTTCTGTCTGATTTCAAAATAGAACAATTAATATTATGATTCATAAGCCAAACTGAATTGATACCTACTTCAATAACGCATCCAAACTGACGTTACTCCATCCATAAATTGTTTGCAAGTTAAGTATCTCGAGGGACGCATGAAGAATGGAGTATGTACAACCTTCATACAACGGAGTAGATGATGCTACATATAGTGGATCATCTGGCTTCATAGAGTGACCTTCTTCCTGAACCGGTTGTGAAAATAGATGGTGTACCATGTTGTCCAAAATCTCATCCTCTACGACTTGATGGGGCATTTCATGAGGGCTACTATCATGGTCGCCAGTCTCTACTCTTCTTGAAGACTCTGCCTCCTTGTGTTGATGTTTTGCAACCTCTCGACGCCCGGGAGGGAGCATCTGAGGATGTGACACCGCATCCTGCTCAACCACAAAAGGGAGTTTCATGTACGTTGATATATAATTCCCGTAACATAGACATGCAATCTTAATGGTAAAAAAAAACAATGAATACCGGTGATTTTTCTCCGTCGTATTCTCCATACAAGCTGAGGTGTGACATTGCAATTCGACATGCTTGAAAAATACACCCTCGACAACGATCACACATGCATTTAATTTTTCGTCCTAGCCATGCATCTCAATTATGAAGACGCAATGTTTCATCCTCACTTGAGGATGTGCTCATTGACTCATCAGCTTGCACCGCACTAGGTGATGACGACGTCGACATGATTAAACCTAATTCATGAGAATATCAAAATATTTGTCATTCATATGTTTACATAAGATCTTAATTTTAAATACACAAAAATCATCATAAATACATTAAAACTTATGATAAGAATACACTATCAAAACTTATCTTAAAAACAAAAAATTATGATAAAGCCTAAATGCGCGTCTATATCCGCGTTTACCTACGGGTCTATATTGGTGTCTATTTCTGCGTCTATGTTCGCGTCTATACTCGTGTCTACCTGAACAATAGACGCGCATATACATGCAAAAATGGATGCACACGTCAAAATTCAAACCATACTTAAATCATTTCTTTTCAAACTGCGCCTTTCCTTTCCTGCGTTTTTTGCGGTTCTAAAGCTTGAGTTTAGCCGACATGCAGTCTCTTCATGCCTCACCTAGTCTCTTCTTGCCTCACCTCCTCATCACTCACCTCTTCTTTCATTTCAAACACACAAGAAGGAAAAAAGGAAAGCCAAGGAGAGGAAGAAAGAGAGAACAAGAGAGAGGAGAACAAGAAGAAGCAGCAAGCAAGCAAGCAAGCATCAAGGGAGGGTAACTTACCAAGGAGAGGAAGAAGGAGAAGGAAGAAGCGCCACCACCCGCCACACCAAACACCCAAGGTGAGTCTCTCTCTCTCTCTCTCTCTCTCTCTCTCTCTCTCTCTCTCTGTTTCTCTCTTCCTCTCTCTGCTCTGTCTTTTGTGTATTTAGGATTTGTGATTCCATTATGTATTGCATTTTGTAAATCATCAATGGCGATCGTCGGCCTAAAATCAGCCGACCGAGCACGTCTAATAGCGCGTCTACATTTCAGTGTAGACGCAGATATAGACGTGAAAAATGTTTCCTCTCATAGCGTCTGAGGGCGCGTCTTAGAGGGTATGTGCTGGCACGTGTGCTCTGTAGTGTACACGTGATGACACACACGCTGGACAGAAGGTTGACCTGCAGTCTACACGCGATTATACACACGCATTGACCTGGAATGTGCATCTGACAGTGTGTCTATGCTGCATCTTAGATGCGAAGATAGATGTGTTGGACAGAAGGTTCACTCTGGAGCGCGTCTGAGGGCGCGTCTAACCTGCAATTTAGACGTGGGGATACACGCGCCAGGTCTCCCAGTTCTGATAGTAAACAATATATTTTTGCAATGATGAATGTGACCAATCCCATGTTTGTGTTTATCAGTTTTCTTGTTTATGAGAAGCATTAGCACTTAAGTTTTATGCTCAATGTCTAAAGAAAGCTCTTTGAAAATGTAGGTAATATATGATTTTTTGTATGCAAATAAATTTATCTTTTTCCTGTGTTTTTTTTGCAGATGTCGTATCCTGGTTCATCTAGCAATGACCCGGATTTGGATCGCATGAATGATACATTGGCCTCCTTTGGCAGGGGGGTCAATGCATTTTTTGGAAGTTTTCCTAGTAGGGAAGACTTCATGGGAGAGATGACCAGACACCTTGGCCGCTCTCCCACAGCGGACGAGGTGTTCAATGTCATGTCTGGGACGTCTCTGACGTTTTGCCTGGCACTACTTCCCAGACTCCACATGCTTGTACTCCATATGCAGGTACTCCACGTGCTCCACGTGCATCGGTTGAAGCACAAGCATCTGCAGAAGCACGTGCATCTGCAGAAGCTCGTGCGTCCAGCGAGGCAGAGGGTAGTCGACAGAGAGGGAGGAGGGAGAGTCAAGGGGGAGGTCGAGGCTTGTGTGGGGGTTGCCTAGGAGGTGGCGAGCGATCACCCTCACCAGTAGATCACGTAGAGGAGGTTGTATGCCAGTACTATAGAGTTACAGATGCTGGTGGCATCTTTCATGATGATGAGGGAAGGGATGTAATGGCGTACATGAGGAGCGTCGTGCATGCGACATATAAAGATTGTTTCATTGCCTTCAAAAATCAGAAAAGCGGCTTGTGGCAGGAGGTGTTGAGGGTAGTCCATAGGAGGTACCCAAATCCTAAGGGTCAGCGATTCTCGGATGATTGGGGACACACAAAAGTGAGGGATATGCTTCACAACAAAAGACGCCACCTCATGACACGGGCCAGGGACTCACTGCGGAGGTTGGAGGAGGGGCGTAGCCTATAGCCAACCACCTATGTGCCACCGCATAGAGTGGAAAAAAGCCAAGAAGAAAGCAGCAGAGAAAGTGAAGAGTTGCCAGCACGCAGAGGCGCGACGGATCCAAATGGAAACAATGGGATCGTCGCATTACGGATCGGGCGGTAGAGAGTCATGGGAGGCTGAGTTTGTAAGTATATATTGATTTCTAGTTTTTTTTAATTTATATTTCTTTCAATTCTTTATATATTTTATTCTAATATATTGTGACTCATAATTGTTTGTATATATCTAAATGTTTTGCAGACTACCATCGTTGGTAGGACACCTACTCCTAGAGAGGTAGGTTACCATCGAGGCCATAACCGCGCAGCGACATGGCTTCACTTCTATGAGGAGGGTCTCATCACTGAGGACCAATACAACCGGGCCATGAGGATTCGACAGCCAGAGGAGGTATGTTTTTCTTACTTTCCTATTAAAAGTATAGCTAATTATAACTTTTTCTCCACCTTGTCTATGTAAGCAACCCTGATCTTTTGTGTGTGTAGGCGAACTCGGATGTGAAGCATAGCGAGGAGGGGGATAGAGATGCTAGTAGCCATGGTGGTATTAGCAAAGATGTTTCCTCTTCAGATTCGTAGAGGAGCACCATACCTCCTCATGAGGCCTTATTTTCTTGTGTATGTATGATATCTCTTTGAGCCTACTGCTTGCGGCCACGCTTTAGGTCGCAAGCACTTAAACTTCCCTTGTAAATGCTTTTGATATATAATGAATACATGGACTTTTATTTTCAATTCTCGTGCCCGTAAGATACATTGTCTTTTTTCCAAATGCACAATCTGATGTATGGGATTCTGTTTTGCGCATCTATCCGCGCGTCTAAATTGCAGATAATTCGCGTTTATACGCGCGTCTATAGTGCAAACTACACGCGCTTATACACGCGCTTCATAATTCAAATTTTAAAAAGAAATTAAATATCTTTTTTTTAAAAAAGGACATTTTTTGTTTTTCGTTCGCGTCTACCAGTGCTTGTAAAAGCGCATCTACCAGCGTGTCTATATACGTGTGTATATGTGTGTCTATTTGTGCGTGTAAATTCATTGATACATGCGATTATAGACGCGAAATGGTAGACGCGCAAATAGATGGCCGGATAGATGCGCCAATAAGAATTTCTCTATATTCAAAAATCGCGTCTAAATGTGCGTTTATGAGGCCTTTTTGTTGTAGTGAGAGAGAGAAGGACTCGTAGACTACAGTCTCGCTGCTCAAGACTACAAAGTCGATGGACCTTGGTTCTGATTGAGTACTCAAGCTTCAAGAGGCTACCAGTCTACCGCCCTAGCCTCTAGGGTTTGCGAATATCAACTTCGCTCGATGCTGCTCACGACTCAAGTCTCATCGCTCAATTTGGAGAGAGAGAGAGAGAGAGAGAGAGAGAGAGAGAGAGAGAGAGAGAGAGAGAAGAAGAAGAAGAAGAAGAAGAAGAAGAAGAAGAAGAAGAAGAAGAAGAAGAAGAAGAAGAAGAAGAAAATAAGTTGAAAAATGTGAAAGAGGATCTCCGAAAATATTTTTGGTAGATAGGAGTCGGGACAGTCAAAATTTTAAGATGTGAGTTATTATTGTACATATAGAGTACAGTCATTGTACAACAATTACAAGAATATCTATAGACTATAATTATTAATCAATGAAGATTTTTAGTCTTCAAAATTATTATTATTATTATTATTAAATTTTAAAATTTTATTTGAAGAGTTTCATCGAAATGCACCCTTCTTTTTAAAAGTGTAATTTTTTTACATTTCTATTTGAAGGTTGATTCTATTTTTTAACTTTCTTTTGAAAGTTCATAAAAGTTTCACACTTCAATTGTTGAAGGTCATTCTCATGAAAAGTGTAAAGAAGGATTAATCTAACAATGGAAATGAACAAGAAATAAAAAATACTCTAAGCTACAAATGACAAGAAATGAACTAAATTGAGATTCTAGCAAGGCCATGCCATGGAACAACTTCCATTACCATAGCACAGTGTAGCCATGGATTCTCATCCAAGTACAAGAAAAATGTGAGAGACATAAAGGATGAAATTTTTGATAATGCCAATGAATGATGCTACATTAGCACTTCTTGTCCTTTTATACTAAAACCTAAGTCCTCTTTTCTAGGCTCAAGTATTTACAAAGTTTTCTACTTGGAATAGGCTTTAACTCTCATGTTGATAATTTGCTTCATTACAAATCATCCCCTCCTAGAGATGTTTTGTCCTCACAACTGAAGATAATGAAGTAGTATGCAAGTCGTTAATGAAGCAAATTATGTCGATGAATACCCATAAGCATGTGGAAGCACTTTGTGTGAAGAAACATTATAATGAACCTGAAACAGTGAATTGACTGCTTGCTGTCCAAACAGGGCTGCATCAGTAGATTTACCATAACTTTTGACTGGAGTGTCCAAATTCAGTGTTTGAAAAGTAGAAATGAAGTGCACACCTTGAGGCATCATCCCATACCATCAAGATCACTTTTTGATGTCGTTAAGGCAATTTAATCAATAACGGTATTTTAAAATAACAAGCTGTCCCTGCATAGATTATGATCATTCATCTTGCAAAAGCCATGGAAAAACGTCCAAATAGGAAGAGGGTTACCAAGTGGACTCTTCCATAGGTATCCCCTTCCATTTGATCAGAAATTCAGTGAGAATTTGGTTCCTAAGAACGTTTTCACGAGTCCCAATAATCTTTTCAAGTTCATAGATAATCAGTCCATCTTCATCAAGTGGTGGAAGCTCTTCAAGATCTTGTACATCTTGCCCAATATACTTCTTCAATTGTGATACATGAAAAACATCATGTATGTGAGTAGATGAGGGTAATTGGAGCTTATATGCAAGCTCTCCAATCTTTTCCACAATCCAATATGGGCCATAAAATCTGTGAGCTAACTTGTTATTTCCACCCTTAAGAGATGCATAATGATTCTTGGGCACCTTCAAGAAGACCCAATCTCCAACATCAAACTCCATGTGCCTCCGCCTATTATCAGCATAGGACTTCATGACATCTTGTGCCTTTCGTATGTTTTCTTTACATTGCTTCATAAGCATCTCCATTCTTTCTAACTCATCCTTTGCTTGTGGATTCATGTCTTCATGAAACATGGCTGAAGGAATTTGAACCTTATATCCATAAAGTGCTTCAAAAGGGGCCATCCCAATGCTCATATGATATGTGTTATTGTAGCAAAATTCAGCAAGATGCAACCAATCATCCCAAGATGATTGTGTGTCATGACAAAAATGCCACTTCCACCCACCCATCGATTAACCCTTTCGGTTTGACCATCAGTTTGACGGTGGTAAGCCGTACTAGGGGTAAGAGTAGTGCCCATGGAAGTAAATAAACCCTTCCAAAAATTTCCCATGAATCTAGTGTCTCTATCTGACACTATCCTCAAAGGCATACCATGTAACTTGAACACTCCTTCCATGAATTGACCGCTACTTGCTTTGCTGAAAATTGTGTCTTGGTTGGAATAAAATGGGCTGATTTGGTAAGTCTATCCACCACTAAAAAAATGCTATTCTAACCATGCCTTGTGGTAGGAAGGCTCGTAATGAAGTCCATTGAAATGTCGGTCCATTTTCCTTGTGGGATAGGTAAAGGTTGAAGGAGAGGACTGGTAATAAAGAAGAATCTTTATCTTGTTGGCATTCCAAGCAATGAGAAACATACTCCTTCACATCCCGCCATAAGCCTTTCCAATAGAAACTCTTGTGCACTTTGTCAAAAGTCTTAAAGAGACCAAGATGGCCAGCCAAGGGCAAAGAATGCATCTCTTGAAGGACTTTTAGCTTAAAACTGCTTTGAGGGATCAAATAGACCTTTCCTTTGTACCATAAAAGTCCATTATGCCATTTGAAGTTTGGATATTCTTCATTTACCCCTTGCTGTAATTTCTGCATTATTGTGGCAGCATGCTCCTCCATCATGTATTCCTCTTGTATATCATTTATCCAATCTTTATATATAGTGGAGACAGTAGATACGTTACATGCCCACATCCTAGAAAGTGCGTTTGCCACTACATTGTCTTTTCCAGCTGTATATGCTATTTCAAAATCATATGATTGAAGAGTTGCTAACCACCTTCTTTGCTTAGGAGACAAGTTAGGCTACGAGAGGAAGTACTTCAACACCCTATGGTCACTTTTCACTTTAAAGTGACTTCCATAGAGATAATGATGCCATTTTTTGACTGCATGTAGTATAGCTAGCATCTCTTGCTCATAAACATGCATTTGTCTCTCTTTTTCATCAAATTTTCTGCTCTCATATGCAATGACACCATGTTCTTGGGTTAAAACAACCCCCAATCCTCTCCCATTAGCATCCGCATAGATCATAAAGACCTTAGAAAAGTCAGGACAAACCAATATGGGTGTTGAAATAAGGAGTTACTTCAGCTCATTGAAGCTTTTGTCGACTATTTCGTCCCAAAAGAAAGCTTATTTCTTTAACCAATCCGTTAATGGTGCAGCCACATGAGCATAATTCTTGATAAATCTTCGGTGGAAAGAAGATAAACCAAGAAAACCCCTCAATGAAGTGGTATTTGTTGGAGTAGGCCAATCTTTCACACATTGGATCTTTTTCAAGTAAACCTTGATGCCATTTTCTCCAACAATATGTCCCAAGTATTCTACTTCTTTGGCCATGAATGTACATTTGGTTGCTTTAGCAAACAACTTGTGACTCCTCAATATATCTAACATGTTGTAAATGCTCTTCTTTGTCCTTGCTATATATCAATATATCATCAAAGAACACCAAAATTGTCTTGAACAAAAGTGGCTAAAGTATCTTGTTCATTAAAGCTTGGAATGTGGCTGGAGCATTTGAAAGACGAAAGGGCATAACCATAAAATGATACAATTCCCTCTTGGTCTCCTAAATGTAGTCTTGTATTCATCCCCTTCCTTCATGCGTATTTGATGGTATCCCAATTGCAAATAAATCTTTGAAAAGACCTTGGCATCCTTCAACCCATCCAAAAAATCATCAATCCTTGGTATTGGATACCTATTTTTGATGGAGGCCTTGTTCAAATCCTGATAATCTATGCACATGTGGAATGAACCATCCTTCTTCTTAACTAGAAGAATGGGAGAAGCAAAGGAAGATTGACTTGGTTGTATAAGACCCATTTCAAGTAGCTCCTTTACTTGGTGCTCAACTTCTTCTCTTTCCATTTGAAAGGCGATGGAGGTTTATTGATAAGCTTGGTATTTGGAAGCAAGTCGATAGGGTGATCCATTTCATGCTTGGAAGCAAGTCGATAGGGTGATCCATTTCATGCTTGGAGGAAGAGAGGTAGGTGGCTGAAATAAATCATCATACTCTTCCAACAATTTACAAAAACAAGGATCCATATCTTTTGAAGGAGTAGAGGGTTGATTAGTGTCAGAGAGAGAACCAGGGAGAGAGAAAGAGGAGAGAGAAGACTACAGAAGAGAGAGAAAGACTGCAGGAAGAGAGAGAATAAGAGTGACGAGAAGAGAGAAAGACTAGATTTAGAGAGAAAAAGACAAGAAAGAAGGGGAAGCCATAGAAGCTGTGAGCAAGAAGGGAGAGAAAGACTGTAATTGTATTAATGTGTCAAAAAGATGTGAAAAATTACATCTTCTCTCCTTTTATACCAATGTCAGTGTGACATAGCATAATATCAATATTATTAACACTTATTTGTTATTCCCAGCTTCTTACAATCCATCCCTTCCCAAAAGTTTTTCTCCTAAAAAACAAACCTAGAAACAACTAGAAAGAAAATGGATAGAACAGAGTACTACTCTGTTTTACAGCTTTACAAATGGGAAATGTATGAAAAATGACCACTACAAGAGCTGAATTTGAAGAACGGAAGTAAGCCCATATACATGATTTGAAATACTTCAGAAGCAAATGGAGCCATAAAGTCTTCAACAAATAATCCCAGAACAAAGTAGACAGCTTGCTGAGTAAACAGTCCCTGCTGGACCAAATCTGCCATAACTTTTGATAGAAGTGTCCAAATGAGATGTACCATATATCAAAACGAAGCTCTTGAAGAGTACTTTAAGCCCATATAGATAGCTTAATTCTGAAAATTAGGTACGATAAAAACTGTTGTAAAACAGCGTGCTGTCCTGAACCAGTCTGCATCATTACTAGCTCCATAAGCAATAGGCTTCAGCCACCAATGTCTCCCTCAAGTATGGATACTCATCCAATATAGAATCAGGTCTCCAAGAAGCCTCTTCAGATGGTAAACCTCTCCATTTGATCAAATATTCCACAATAGAACGTGATCGACGCTTCTTTTCACGCTGACCTATAACAGCCTTTGGAATGTACTGAACAAGACCATCTTTATCAATAGGCGGCAGCTCATCAACTATATCCACTGGATCACCATAGTAGGGCTTGAGCTGACTAACATGGAAGACGTTATGAATCTTTGTAGAAGAGGGAAGCTCTAGTTTGTATGCCAAATCTCCAATTCGCTTAAGGATCCTGTAAGGGCCATAAAACCTATGGGCAAGCTTATTACTGGATCCATCTTTTAACGTAGAGTACTTGGATTTGGGCACCTTTAACAAAACCAGCTCTCCTTCTTGGAACTCTAAAGGCCTCCTCTTCTCATCAGCATACATCTTCATTTGATCTTGAGCCTTCCTTAGATTCACCTTGCATTGCTGAAGAAGGGTCTGCATTCTTTCCAACTCCTCCTTCCCATGAGGATTGATCTTTTCATTAAAGATGACTGTGGGTAAGGGCACCTTGTAACCATACAAAGCCTCAAAGGGTGAAACTCCTATGCTCGCATGAGTGGAATTGTTGTAAGCAAACTCAGCCAGGTGTAACCAAGAATCCCATGAGGTTTGGACATCATAGCAAAAATGGCAAAGATAAGTCTCCAACCATTTATTAACTCTCTCTATCTGTCCATCAGTTTGGGGATGATAAGCCGTTGATGGAGCCAACTTAGTGCCCATAGATGTAAATACCGCTTGCCAGAAGTTACTCATAAACTTTGAGTCCCTATCATGGACAACCACCTGCGGTAATCCATGTAGTCTAAAAATATGCTCCATAAACTGGTTGGCCACTTGAGAAGCAGTAAACTAAATTTTTGTTGGGATAAAATGAGCTGCTTTGGTGAGTTTGTCAACCACCACATAAATACTATTCCACCCCTTCTTAGTAGGAGGTAAGCCAGTGATAAAGTCCATAGTAATATGAGTCCATTTACCAGTAGGGATAGGCAATGGCTGTAACAAACCTCCTGGCTTATGGGTGCTATCCTTATTTTGCTGACAAGGCATACACTTCATAACGAAGTCCTTGACATCTTTCTACAATCCTTTCCAATAAAAGCTTTTGCTGATCCTGTCATAAGTCTTGAAAACTCCCAAATGTCCAGCTAAAAGCAATGTAACTCCTCCGTAATTTTCCGCTTAAAAGAAGAAGTAGAGGGAATAACAATCTTGCCTTTCCACCAAATAAGACCATTTTTAAGTTGTTAATGCGAGTTTTTTTCCATAAGACCTTGCTGTAATTTCTGAAAGATTTGGCTGAATTCCTAATCTAAAAGATAGGCCTCATGTAGTTCTTCAATCCAATCATTATCTAATTCTGTCATGGCTGACACTTTGCAGGCCCACATACGAGAAAGAGAATCAGCCACTATGTTATCTTTGCCCCTTGTATGAGTGATGTCAAAATCATAATTCTGTAATGTAGCTACCCAACAACGTTGCTTTGGAGTGAGATTTGACTGAGTAATGATCACTATGTACTCTGAATCGGCTGCCATATAAGTAATGGTGCCACTTCTTGATTGCATGCAGGATAGCCAACATCTCCTGGTCATAAACATTCATGGCCATCTCCTTATCTGTAAGCTTACGGCTCTCAAATGCAATTACTCCATGCTCCTAAAGCAAAACAGCCCCAATGCCACGGCCACTAGCATCACACTGTATAGTAAACTCTTTGGAGAAATCTGGGCATACTAAGATAGGAGCAGAAGTAAGGAGTTCCTTTAACTGGTTGAAGTTGCTATCTGCAAGAGCATCCCAAAAGAAAGCCTCCTTCTTCAATCTATCAGTCAAAGGAGCTGCAATTGCTGCATAATGCTTTATAAATCGGCGATAGAATGAAGATAGACCAAGGAATCCTCTAAGAGAAGTAGTAGTAGTAGGCGTTGGCCAATCTCTTATGCACTGCACCTTCTTGGGATCAGCCTGTATTCCTTTTTCACTAACTATATGTCCCAAGTATTCCACTTCAGTCTGCATGAAAGAGCACTTCTTCTACTTAGCAAAAAGGCTATAATGTCTCAACACATCAAAAACCCTCCTCATATGTGCCAAGTGATCCTGTAAAGTCTTGCTATAGATCAAAATGTCATCAAAGAACACCAAGACAAACTGAAAGAGGAAAGGCTGCAAGATCTTATTCATCAGGCTTTGAAAGGTAGCTGGAGCGTTTGTAAGCCCAAATGGCATCACCAAGAAATGATAGAGCCCATGATCAGTCCTAAAAGCAGTCTTGACTTCATCACCCTCTTGCATGCGAATCTGATGATACCCTGATCTCAAATCAATCTTCATGAAGAATCGAGCCCCCTTAAGCTCATCAAGAAAATCATCAATCCTAGGTATAGGATACTTGTTCTTCACTGTTATCTTATTGAGATCCCTGTAGTCAATGCACATTCTGAAAGATCCATCTTTCTTTTTTACTAACAAGACTGGAGATGCATAAGGTGAAGAACTTGGTTCAATGAATCCCATTTCAAAAAGCTCTTTGATTTGCTTGGCTACTTCCTCTCGTTCACATTTTGATAATCTATAAGGTGGCTTATTGATTGTCTTTGAGTTGGGCTCCAAATCAATGGGGTGATCCACCGCTCTCTTAGGAGGCAATGAAGTAGGTACTTCAAACAAATCTCTATACTCCTGAAGAAGAGCTGTCAAGGCTGGATGGTTTGCTGAATTATTGGGCTAATCCTGTGTTTCTTTGTTCAAATGCAAAACAAATATTTGTGAACGCTTCTTGTACTCTCTTTTGAGTTGTTGAATGGTGATAAGCTGAAAATCAGATCTACTAGAAATTCCCTGTAAATGGATGAGCTGTTCATTGGAGATAAACTCCATATATAACTGTGAGAAATCCATAGTGATCCTGCCTAATGTCATCAACCAATCACAACCAAGTACAATATCTATGGGCCCCATTTCCAGAGTGATCAGGTTTACTTTGGCTTCAAAATTTTCAGCCAACTGCAAAGAAACCTGTGGGCAAATCTGTGTGCTGATTTCCTCTTCACCATTAGCCACTTATACTCTAATGGGCTGATGTAAGTCTGTGGGAACACAATTTAACTTGTCCATGATGGACTTATTGACAAAACTGCGAGTACTACTACTGTCTATCAAGATAAACACTGGCTTTCCATATATGCTTCCCTTCATACGAAGTGTATTAGGGCTCTTAGATCCCGTCCAAGCATCCATAGAGATAGAACAATTAGTGGCAGCAAGAGACTCATCACAAGATCCACCAGGGTCAAACGAAACATTTCCACCTGGATCAAAAGGAAAAGAGTCAACTCGATCATAAAAGTACTCCTGTCCAACTTCCTCCTCAAGATCTTCATTGTTAGCATTAGTTGCCACTGCATTAGCTTCATCTATGTCATCTTCAAAGTCCTCAAAAACTAGCATACTCTGAAGCTTTGGCTTGACATTTTTGTATACATACTTTGAAGCATGATCAGGTGTATACTTTTCTCCACACTTGAAACATAAGCCCTTGTCCTTCCTTTCCTTGTAAAGATCCATGGGAATAGATTTGGGATTTGTATTAGCTGAAGTGGACTCAGGCTTGTTGTCACCCTGTTTAAATTCAACCTTTGGACTGTTTGCTATCCTGAAATTACTTTGAGGCCTAGAAGCATTAAATGGAGGATAAGTTGGTACCCGTAAGCTCCCATTAGGCACATGATTGCTGCCATAAATGTTACCAACTTGTCCCTGCTTTAAAACAGTCCTTGGCTGTCCATAACTAGGCTGAAATGAAGATTCTTTCCTATACTTTCTTCCATAGCGCTCCGCAAGCTTAATAGCCTTGAAAAGTGAAGTAGGATTTTGTGCCATAACATCAACTGACAAAGATGGCTCCAAACCATACATAAATTGTGAAGATTAGCCTCATCACTGATGCTTTCCACATACATAGTCAAGTTGAGGAATTGGTTTGTATACTCTCTTACACTTAGGCCCCTTTGTTCCAAACCATACCATCTCCGTGCTAACTTCTCTTTCTCAAGAGGCGAAACAAAGACTTCAGCCATAAGTGCCTTGAAAGCTTCCCAATTCTCTACAAGTATATTCTCTTTCTTAATATACCTCCACCAAGTATGGGCAAATCCTTCTAGATGCAAGGAAGCAAAGTGAATCTTCATATCATCAGTTTTAGGGTATATATCAAAGTAGGACTCCATCTTAGAGGTCCATTCCTCTAAGTCTGATGGTGAAGATGACTGGCCATTAAATTTGGTTAAAACAATTTTGTCCTTGAACTCTCTTTCATGAAAGGGTTGCTGTCCCAAAATTGGCTGATCAGGATTACCAAGTACAGAACCTCTAAATTGAGACTGAAATCTTCCAACAGGTGGCTGAGAATTACTAAGTAATCTTCCTATTGGTAAAGTACCCCTGGAATTTTGAGTATGCAGTCCAAAAGCTTGAGTATTGGCCCCATTCAAACTGCCCAAATAGTCATCATGCCTTTGTGAAGCTTCTCCTACTTCATACTGACTATTTGGAATGCCACTTCTTCCAATAATCCCATTTCCATGACCATTTTGGTTAGATGGCTGAAGTGGGACTGAAGGGCCACTATTTGAACAAGCTTCTCATTAACTTCTTTTGATGCCATTTGCAACTGCATGAATTTAGAAAATTGTACCATAAGTTGAGCATTAGATTCCACCAACTTATCAATGGAAGCCTGAGTTTGAGTAGTTGAATCCACCAACTTATCAATGGAAGACTTCTTTTGATCAGTAGATAAAACTATCTGCTCCATTCTTAACAAAATGGCCTCATGTCGTTTCCTATGTCTTTGTTCATGGGCACACAAAGTATCATTGAGTAAACTGACTTCTCCTTGTTGTTGAAGCTCTTCAGGGTTCTCTTGAAGTGTGCTATCCATCACGGAATCCCTGATTTGCTGAGTATAATCCTCCTAGACCTTATTTTTGCCTTTATGTCCTGCCATATTAGTGCAGTCCTGCAGTACCCCCTGTCAGAAAAACGGCTATAACTTTGGCTAGGAAACTCCGATTTCAGAAATTTTTTGTGCGAATCGAAGCTAAGAATGGCCTCTTTGAGATGAGCTATAGCACGCTATAACAGGTTTAGGACAGAAAATTCTGTAGCTAGATTTCAGAGTCTGAACTGTCTAGTCCTGCACCCTGTCTAGACCTGTAAGTGCCCTATTTTGACCCTATAATGCAAGATAGTAACCCCAAATGGCTACCAAACCCTGCAAAAGGGTATATAGGACCTGTGGGTACCCTGCAGTACCTGCACCTATGCTTTAGCAATGAATGGTGTACCTGTAACCACTTGTAAATACCCTGTAAGTGACCTATTACCCTGTTTTGGTCCTATAGGTACTTGAGTCCTTGGAAAGTCTTCAATCTTCAATCCTCCACTCGTTGTACCTGTGTGAGGGATAAAACGGCATGACAGGCTCCCTACACGGGCTCCGAATCACCGGGAGGTGGGCAAAGTTCCCCCCGGGTCAGTTGGTTGCACCCCTTTGGGATCTTCGATAGTGAGGGAGGGTCACCTCTCTTTTGTCCCACTATCTCCCTTGGCATCCACCTTTTTCCTCAGTGGGAATATCAACATGGGAGAGGCTAGTGTTCTAAGCAATCAGCATGATATGCATTTCTGAAATATTCATTCAGCCTTTCATGAAATGCAATTGAATGAGATTTGGAAAAATTGGGATAGAAGAAGGGTCTTACCGATGCAATTCAGTGACTCACTGATTGCTAGTACTTACCCTTTTACAATATTTCAACTTGGGTAAAAGAAATTCAGCCAATCAATTGGATTAGAGTAAACAAATTCATCAATCAATGGATTCAGTCAATAGGATTCAAGTATTATGCTGAAATTTCAGATTGAAGCCTCTAATTCACTGATTGGAACTAATATGCATAAAGCAAGCATTGCATTCATGAATAGATGGATTCAAGCAAAGGTTGGCTGAGAATTTGATGAATAATGTTCAATTCTTTAATCTCTCAATCAAATGGATTAAGCTCAGCAATTGGATTAATGAGAGAGATTAAGAATTGAAGAAGAGTACATTTGACATGGCTGAAGATGACTTGATCAATCTCATATGCTTGATAGAGCCCCCGTTGTCCAATGTTGGTAAAATAATCCATAAGGCTTGCTTATCCGGTGCTTAAGAACAAACTTGGAGCCTCAAATTCTTGAAATTGCAGCATTAAACCCATTTCCCCCAAATTTTTGCTCCATAGAAGCTCTTGATCTTCAATCTTTAACCATTCCGTGCTTAATCCTTGCAATTTGTTGAAGAATCCTTGCTGAGATGATTCCACGGGCTAAAAGGATGAAGAATCTTGAAGAAATTGTTAAGAAATGAAAGCTTGGGCTGAAGCTTTCATGGTTGCCATGAACTGTTCACCTAGGGTTTATGAAGAGGCTGAGAAACCTTTAATGGAGCTGAATCTTCTCATCTAACTGATGATTTTGGTCACCAATGATCAGGAAGAAGTGCCATGGCTGAGGATGAAGCAAGCTGAGCAGGAGGCAGGGCTGGAATCAGCCCGAAAATTGCGCCGCAATTTTTGGGGCTGTTTCTGGCTCCATGGCTGAGGCAAAGCTGAGCAACCTTGTTCTCATTCTGAAGGTCTTGATCAGAGGAAACTATTCCAAGTGATTGTTGGCCAAGAAACTCAAGGGTTTGAGAGAAATGAACAGATCTTTAGGGCTGATCTTCCATGAAACCTGCAGGAAACTCCAGGAAAGGGGAAAGAGGAACCCCTCTTTTCAAAGTAACCATAGTTTGTTCTCAAACTAGGCCCAGTTAACCATCCTTTATCCTAGTTACCTTCAATTTTGCATAAAATTTGATGACGTCCAGCCATTTAAGCCTTTATCCGCCATATCTGACCTTGGATATCTCCAGATGTAGTCTCTTACTAACTGTAGATGTCCTGCAGCACTCCACTAGTCACTGTCTTGTACCATTTTTGTCTGAAATTGATTTTGAAATAGGAAAATGGGATTGAAAATGGAAGAAAATAATGGATCAAAGACTCAAGCTCTGATACCACTTGTCAGAGAGAGAACCAGGGAGAGAGAAAGAGGAGAGAGAAGACTGCAGAAGAGAGAGAAAGACTACAAGAAGAGAGAGAATAAGAGTGACAAGGAGAGAGAAAGACTAGATTTAGAGAGAAAAAGACAAGAAAGAAGGGGAAGCCATAGAAGCTGTGAGCAAGAAGGGAGAGAAAGATTGTAATTGTATTAATGTGTCAAAAAGATGTGAAAAATTACATCTTCTCTCCTTTTATACCAATGTCAGTGTGATATGGCATAATATCAATATTATTAACACTTATTTGTTATTCCTAGCTTCTTACAATTAGAAGAAAGCTGATCCTCATCAATCTTTGATAAGAGAAGGGTAAACATACATGCCTTTGCATTAATCTCTCTCTTAATCTTCTTAGAGCTGATCACCTCTAGCTTCTTCTTCTCAATCCCTTGAAGAATAACTTTCTATCCATGCGATTGAAATTTCGTTTGTAGCCTATTCAAATCCATGGTAAACCTGCCAATACTTTTCAGCCAATTGCAGCCAAGTATGACATCAATGGGACCCATCTCCAAGGCAATAAGATTCGCCGAAGTGATACAAGATGATGATAAAGTGATGGGAACATTGAAACAAATATTACTACTCTCATAAGCTCCATTTTCCACTTGGATTCTAAGTGAAGAAGACATTTCTTGTGTATA
This sequence comes from Lygodium microphyllum, assembly GCF_053477565.2. Classification (NCBI taxonomy): domain Eukaryota; kingdom Viridiplantae; phylum Streptophyta; class Polypodiopsida; order Schizaeales; family Lygodiaceae; genus Lygodium; species Lygodium microphyllum. Next base: position 35,347,726 of record NC_141147.1, read on the forward strand.
CAACTTCAGCCCATCAAGAGACCTTGTATTAACGAAGCTATGTGTACTCCCGGTATTAATAAGAATATGAGCAATTTTTCCATTAATGTAGCCTTTAAGACGTAATGTATTGTCCCCTTTGGAATCATTCCAAGCATCACGGGAGATGGAACAAAGCTTCAATGAATCCAAATTTGTCAAAGCATCATCCATGAAGTAACCACTTGGCTCGAATGGAAAACCATCCATAGGGTCATGGAATTCTTCATGGCAATCATCATCATGGGCATGCGTCTCCTCAAGGGTGGGTAAGCAATCAAGCTGAGATAGATTAACTTCATTTGCCTCAACATCTGATTCCTCTTCAAAGATCATGCTCACTTTTACATTCTTGGCTTTGCATTTGACTTGTGATCGGGCGACCATTTCTCCCCACATTTAAAGCATAAACCTTTCTCATACATGTCCTTCAACTTGTCATTAGACACATGCTTTCCTTGCATAGGAACTAAATTTTTGCCACTAATTTTAGTTCTCTTTCCATCTGATCTGTTTTTAGCATTAAACTTGAAATTATTGCCCTGTTTTGGTCCATATATAGTAGGGAATGTATGGAACTTGCTATAGCTATTTGTTGGCTTCCCTCCTTGTTGAAACTCAATCTTTGACTACCCATAATTTGCAACTATTCTAGTGGACTGGTTTGGCTGAAAATGTTGCCTTGTTCTTTGCTCAAAACTCTTGTATTTTTTACCATATCTTTCAACCAATTGTATGGCAGCTTGTAAAGGGGTTGGTTTCATAGCTCCCACTTTCGACGATAGAGAAGACTCAAGACCAAATATATACTTTTTCAGCTTGGCATTGTCGGATACTCCATCCACATACATGGAGAGGTTAAGGAATTGGTTAGAATAATCTCTAATCGATAATCCCCTTTGCTCAAGCGCATACCACTTCTTCTCTAACTTCTCTTTTTCAATAGGAGACACAAAAACTTTGATCATTGCCTGCTTTAATGCATCCCATGTTAAGAATTCATTACCAATCCTTGACATGTACCGCCACCAAGTGTGTGCATATCCTTCCAAATGTAGGGCTGCAAATTTTACCTTGGCATTCTCCGGTCTAGGATACAAAGAATACTATATCTCAAGCTTGTCAAACCATTCTTCTAATTCGGTAGGGGATGGATTTTCACCCTTGAAATTAGAAATGGTGATTTTCTCCTTGTATTCCTACTCATATTGATGAGATTGGCCATTATTGTGTTGCTGTCCATAAAAGTTTGGACCAAAATAATTTTGTCTTTGAGCATCATTATTCCATGTTCCATGAATAAATAGTTGTTGCTGTCCATGAATATTTGCAAACCCATTTGGCTGATTAAATTGTCCTTGTGACAGAGAGAAAGAGTTGCCAACAACATGAGGCTATCCATAGACCCGATGTCCATACATTGGAGAGTGTATATTTGGTGTGACATTCATTGGTGGTTGTTGTCCATTCATTTGATGAGACCAAAATTGTTTTGAATGAGGGCCTTGTTTAGGGGGTTGATTATATACATGATTATTATTGACATGATGTTGCCATTCTTAAGAATTTGGAACTGAATTCACATGACCATGTCTATTGTATGGGTGTTGCCCATGAGAATTATTTCCTCCACTTGCTTGACCACGATAGGACCTTTGTTCTTCAGCTTTCTCTTCATGTGTAGGTTTAGGGATATCAGAAGGCTGTCCATAGAAAGACTTGTAAAAAGGATGGCATCCATGTGTGTCATCATCAAGCCTTGAGTTAGCTTGGGCCTTATCTTCCAAATCCTATCCATGAGGGCTAGTGTAGGACTTGGGTTGATTTATGGGCTGAAATTGAGGCTGAACTTGAGAGGGTTGACCTCTTGATGGCTCTCCAACTTCAAAGTGCACAACAACCTTGGGGTTTGAGGACTTCGACTGCTCTTGGGCAATGTGAAGATTTGGAGCATTTGGATTAGCTATAGGTAATATCTTCTCACTCAAGAGAGCTACAAGCTTTTCAATGCCCGATTTCATATCCTTAATGTCATTGGAGAGTTGTTGAAAACTGTTAGAATCAGTAGAGACATGAGTAGTGCCAACCCCATTCACTTGTTTGCTTACTATAGCATGTGTTGAACTTATCTCTAGTTCCTCATTACCATGGTTCTCAAGGTAAATAGCCTCTTGTGAAGCTTCATGCTCTTTATCCAATTGATAATCCTTTGATCCTTCACTGACGGTATCCATAATAGGTTCCTTTTTTTAATTTTTGGCCATAGGTGACATCCTGTCCTAAGTATACAACAGAAGGAAAACTCAAATATCTTGAGCTCTAATGATCCAAATGACCAACTTCTTGGCTGTGTATAAAGCTTAGGATGTACCCTTTCAAATGAGCTATCAAGTGTTGAAAATGGTTGAGTACAGAAAATTTTGTAAGTAATTTACTATAGATGTCTGGAATTTCTTGCAACCTGTGAATGCTCTATTATGGTCATTTAATGACTTGTACCATCAATTTTCATGCATGTACCAACATGTAGACCTGCAAATGAACTCCATACATTTGCCAATACTGAAAATAACGTCTACAATAAACCAAGGATTGAACACTCCCACTGTTTGCTGCAAAAGAAGGGTCCAATCAATGGAACTTTGCTTGAAAACCTTGTTTCAACTCTTTTATTACTGACCCAATTAACAAATGCCACCAATAGCATTCATAATGCTCAAGATAACTCTGTCCCTATTTGCCACTTGCATTGCATTATGTTGCCATACATTTGCCTTTGCATCATGTAACCCATGCCAAATATACCATGCTGAAGGCTGAATTCTTGTTCCCTTGAGTGGTACCTGCACCTGAACTTTAAATGTGTGGGATCAGAGACTTGAGTGGTGTGCGAATTTCCCTCTCAAGCCAATTTGTGCTCCCCTTCAGGGTCCTTGTCAGTAGGGGAGGGTCACCTCTCTTTTTTCCTACCAAATTGCCCGACATCCACTTTTCCTCGTGGGTAGATACATGGCAAGTCAATGCTAGATTAAGAAAACAGCATGAAATGCATGTATTGGAAAGGATTTGATTGTCATTTCATGATATGCATGAGAATGGAAGAAGTTGAACTGAAGATGAAGTGGGATTAGGTAAAGAATACCTGCAGCAGTGACTCACTGCTTTACAATTGTATTTCACTTACCATCAGGCAACATTTTTTTAATTCAAGGCAAGGAGACAAAAGGAAAACAATGCGATGTCAGGTTAGAGAGGAATGGGTGAGAATTTGAAGCATTGAAAGTGGTTATTTTCAATGAACGTAGGTGATCAATCAAAAATTAATCACTAGGATTGCTAAATGGATTATTCATGAAGTGCTTTTAAGAGAATGATTGGAATTTTGAATCATTTTAATCCCTCATTCATCAACTGGATTAGCTTAGCAATTGGATTCAGAAGGGAGAGATTAAAGATGATTTAAAGTACCTCATATGCTTGTGATTGATGAATGTAGTTGATGTAGAGTCTTCACACAAAAATAGATTGTCTTCAGCTATAAAGATCCACAGAAATCCCCAAGTTCAGCAAGCTTCAATGTAGCATAAGCTCCCAGCTTCATATGGACTCCATTGTTGCTCCATACTGCAAGAATGGTTAATGAAGGAATAATATTCTTCTATTTGATGAAGAACTTGGAAGATAGTAGAGAATAACTCCAAACTCCAATTATTGGAAAGAGAACCATGAATTTTACTAACATTGACGATACAAGCTGTCCAAAGCTTCCATAGATCAGAATAAGCCCATGGATGCTTCAATGTTGACAATGGATTCAAGCCACATGCATAAGCAAGCTCCACGAGTGCTTTGCCACCAATACTCCCTTCATTTTCTTCAAGAAATCAAAGATTTTCCGTTGCTGTTAAAAACGGTCAATAACAGGGTTCCATGGGAGAGAGGAGAGTCCACAATAGAGAGAAATATTGCCATAGCTTGAAGGAGATCACTTGTCAAAGTGCTTCAGGGCTTTAATCTTGAGTGATTTGAGCTCCATAGCTCATATTTTGGCATGAAGTACAGGAGTATGCTGTTGGCGCATTTCACGCTAATGCTGTCCATGTTCTAGAGAGAGCAAAAAGAAGGCTAATAGAGCCAAGTAACCATTCTACTTGAAGCTCATGAGATGGAGAACAAGGCTATGGAGTCCTTTTGCATGATAGAAGTCACGGGCAAGAGATCTTGCTCAGCCTTTGGCCATGGATTCTCAAGAGAAGCTTGAAGGAAAAGGGAAGAAACCCTTGTTCTTGAAAACTCAAGTTTGAACCAAACTAAGTCTTGTAACCTTCCTTTTGTCCAACTTACCCCAATTTTTGGTCCAAAACTTGGTCACGAGTTGCCAAATTGGTTGGAGCCCGCCATTGTCCACTAGTTCATGCCAAGAACCTCTATCTTAGTCACAATTTGTAAGAGATCTCCATGTTAGACCACGGTTATGGAAGAACTAACTCCCGTGATTGAATTTTAACTGCGATTTTCACTCCCTAGTCAGTGCAACTAAATCTATTGTATGAAAATGACTTCTTACAGGATCTAAACTAATGCTCTGATACCAATGTAAAGAAGGATTAATCTAACAATGGAAATGAACAATAAATAAAAAATACTCTAAGCTACAAATGATAAGAAATGAACTAAACTGAGATTCCAGCATGGCCATGCCATGGAACAACTTCCATTACCATAGCAAAATGTAGCCATGGATTCTCATCCAAGTACAAGAAAAATGTGAGAGACAAGAAGGATGAAATTTTTAATAATGCCAATGAATGATGCTACATTAGCACTTCTTGCCCTTTTATACTAAAACCTAAGTCCTCTTTTCTAGGCTCAAGAATTTACAAAGTTTTCTACTTGGAATAGGCTTTAACTCTCATGTTGATAATTTGCTTCATTACAAAAAGCGTTTTTAAAAAAAATGTCACATAAGTTATTACACATAAGTTATTAGCCTTCTGGAGAAGGGCCAAAACCCCTTTGAAGGGTGTTGCAACCTTCAAATTGGAGGGTTGTCTAAAATCCTTAATTCAAAAAACATAAAACATAAAGCTTATAAAAAGCTTTATGACTTATAAGGCTTTTAAAATTGCCTTTAAGTTTTAGCATGAAAAGCCTCTATGCTTTTTGAAAAGAAAAAATGCAAATGTGTATATTGGAAAAAATCTATAAAGGGAGGAGAGAAGGAGGTGCAAAGGGCCTTGCCCTACACCTAGCATTCAACTTGTAATTTGTGTGAGGAGAGTGGAGGGTTGCACATGTGCAAGTGGAATTTTTTGTCATGCCAATCAAAGTAATCAAGAACTCGGTAGGCTGAAGAGCCAAGTGATATATCAAGTTTTTTTGAGGCATGGGAATTTAGTACAATTGTCTTAGTTTTCAAAGTGTGTGTTTCCAAACATTACACGAGGTATGAGATACATCACCAAAATTGTGTCTTTTTTATATTTCCAAATTAGAAGAGGCAGTTTGTGTCATTTGGTTTCGTGTGTGGCTTGTGTGGTGTTTGTGAAACTTTAAAATTTTCTGTGTCATGTTGCTCATCAACAAAGTCAACTACTCTAATTGGCACTTCTTAACGTCTCGTTATCACATTGTGACTAAGGCTAGCCTTTGATCACTGCTTGCATAACATCTCTTTTTTGGTGCTCGTGTTGGGGGAAAGTGCCAAAAAAGTTAACTTTGTTTGTGATTTGTGGTTTTATTTCTTGTTTGAGATTGTCTTTCGATGACCACTTCATTTCCAGAATTTTATGGAAAGAAGGGAGAGGATCCTCAATGATTCCTCGAAAAATTGGAGCTTGGATGTATTATCCAGCACATAAGTGGCTCAACCTTGAAACTCCAAATTCTGAAAATTCGGTTGTTGGATGAAGGTCGTAACTGGTTTGAGGATTATGAAAAGACTCTCAAAATGAGAAATCCTCCTCTTTCTATGGAATATGAAGCAATTAAGTAGGTGTTTCTTGACCGTTGTCAAGCATTTTCACAAAAACTGAAAACCCTTAAAGAAACTGTAGATAGGTTTGATTTTTGTTAGCTTAGTTATTTGCGTGACTGTTTGCTTTGTCCTTTTCGTAATTGGATTTTCTATGTTTTCTAGGCTTGTATTTATTTTTTCTATTTTGTTTGCTTTTTGAGTGTGGAAACTTGATGGCCTTGGTCGAGTTTGGTATTTTTTTGGATAGGTTAGAGCTAGAGTTTGTCAAACATTGTGAAACATGCATGTTTTCTTACCACATACTTTTGCACATCATGGGGATTATGGGTTCAGGAGCACTTCACATTGCACTTATTTGATGTATTGCACTCGGGGGTCATCTCCTGATCTTTTCAAATACTTCCATGCCATGGGTTGGGGTTGAAGAACATTTTGCACTATTGTTGAGCATTTGCATGGCATGAGGCCCTCTGTAGCTATATGTAGTAAATCTTAGATGCACGCGCACTTGAGAGAGCACCTTTTAATAAGCATGCACTATTTTTGTACGCATGAGAGTTGGGAATATTCATCACCAAGTTAGGAACTTTTGGTTGAGTGGGCAAGGTGGTTGGGTGAGTTTGAGGGTTGTGAAGGTTGCCGCTGGTTGTGAGATGGATTGTTTTCTGGTCAACAACTTAAGGACCATCATTTCTTGTGAGTGATTGTGAGATATTGGGTGGGTGAGAGGAGTACCATATTTCTTCTTGATGAACATTATGAGGTCAGGATAAGGATCTTATATAATCAAGGAACTTTGTTTGCGTTTTGTATAACGCACGCACATCTAGATAGGCTAGGCGCAAATTCTTCAGTGCATACATTATTTTTGTGGAGCAATGTTTGATTGGTTGCATAGCATGGATCGGTCAATGCATATTTCTAAAATCATGAATGATTGGGCACACAGTTCTATTTCATAGCAAATTCTTGCCAGGGCACATTGCATGAACAAAACCAGGTACATTTGAAGGAAATATTAGTTGCTGAAGACTTGAGGGGGTGTAAAGACAAATTGAAGAAAATTTACAGCATTGATCGCATATAATTTCTTGAATATATAATTAGTAAAGGGATTGGTGTTGTTTGTCCTAGCAAGTTAGGGTAGTTTTTTATGGTGATGAAAAGGGGGATCAAGCGATATGGATTGCAAGTGATGCATGTGGAATGGGACCTATTTTAGAGATTAATACTATTCTTTAGCTTATTGGCATTGGATATTATGAATCACAACAAAGTTTCAAAGATAGGTTATTTGCTAATTTATGCAGTGATTGTTGTGAGGTCTATATGAGTTGGCTAGTGGCATGCATAGTGAGGTCAAAGAATTACAATGCGTTGCAAGTTTGGCAAGCTTCATCAAGTTGAAGTTGACATCCGATGTCATTGGAAGGACACAACTATGAGGATAACATTATCTACAATGTGAAGGATATACATTCATTATTGGAGATGCCCTGACTTGTTAAAGAAATATGTACAACATTATTCTCTTTACCCAAATGTGTATTCTCTTCGAGTTGTATGGAATTGACATGTATGATGAGAACAATCTCCATACAAGAATGCATTGGCTGTTGAGATATCGAGCTCCACTTGTGATATGCCAGGGTGACCGTCATGCATTTATGTCACCGACTTGTTAGTTGTAGATGCGATTGGTACACCGCCCATGAATAATAGCTAGATGACATCTATCCTTATCTACTCTAGTTCGTGGCTCAGTTAGTATGCCACCTTAGTTAGTTGTCTTTGGTTTGAGACCCATATATAGGGTTCTTCTATTTCTTTGTATGAGACTTCTTTTTGGCTTACACAACTAAGAAGAGGAAAACTGTTTTCAGCCTCCACCCTTGTGTGTATTCCCCCATCGTGCAAGCAAGAAAGCTACAAGTGAGACTCCTTCCTTCTCTCCCACAATCTTGACATGGTATCAGAGCCTTGTTCATGGTAAGGAGCTCAAGAAAGCAAGCCAAGCTCGCGGTGTTCTGGTAAGAGGAGCAGTGTTGCTTTCATTTTCTGTTTTGGGAGCAGATCTCTGGGTAGCACAGCCGAAAATTGCAAGAGTGCATTGTCTCAGGTCGAGACGCCCTTCGCGGTGAAGCAAGAGGGCAGTATATGCTGCGGGAAAGGGCTTTAGCCCTTGGCGACCCTGTTTTTTTTTTTGAGGCCATTTCGGGGCCTGTTTTGGAGGCAGAAGTTTTCTGCACGCACTCAGGAAAAGGCCCAGTTTTATACTGTGCAGCCCACTGTTCTACAATTTTGCAGATTTGCCCTTGTGAGGCTGAAGCTGTGTTCTCTGCAGTGACATAATTTTTTGCAGTATTCTGTAATGGCGTCTGATTCTCTTTCACAGATTGTAACTGAAAAGCTTGACAAGAACAACTTCCAAGCATGGAAGTTTAGAATGATGAATTTCCTTATGGGAAAAGGATATTGGGAATTTGTTGCAGGAAATGAAGAAGAACCAGTTCTTCCTGATGTTCCCAATCAACAGCAAATGCAGGCATTCAAAGCATGGCATGAGAGAGCCAGGAAAGTTATGTACTGGTTGTCTATCAGTATTTCAGACTCTATGATTGTGCATATTCAGGATGCAAGTACGCCAAAGGAGACATGGGATACTTTGTCAAAAATGTATAGCACAAATACGCAAGCCAGGAAAATGTAGCTCAAGCAAGAGTTGCATAATGTGCAAAGAGAAAGTATGAGCATCAATGACTACCACATGAAGGTGAAGAAGATTGCAGATGCACTTGCTTCCATTGGGTCGCCAGTGGAAGATGATGATTTAGTTTCTGTGACCTTGAATGGTCTAGGAAAGGATTATGCACAGTTTCGGACATTCATTTTAGTTCGTGAAAGATTTCCTGATTTTGAGGATTGATTGCTCTTCTAATTTCTGAGGAGCAAAGAAATGGTGGTGCATCTTCTTCAGGAGGAACTTCAAAAGAAACTGTCTTCTACTCAAATGCTGGAAGAGGTAGAGGCAGAGGTAGAGGAGGCCGATTTGGAGGCCGTGGTAGAAATCAGAATATGCAACAAACTCAAGAAAACTAGTCCTATGGAGGAGGACGTGGTAACTCTAGAGGCAGGGGGAGCCAAAGAGGTCGTGGTGGATGGCAAAGAGGCCAAAATGCAAACAGTAATATTGAATGCTACTACTGTGGTAAAATGGGTCATATGGCTAAAGACTGCTATAAAAAGCAGAATGACATCATGAATGGAAAATTGCAACAAGGGAATTATGCATCTTCTAGTCGACAGGGTGATGACAGAAATGAGCATTTGTTTATGGTGCAGCACATGAATAATTCTGTGACAAGTGCAGAAGAAAGCAACGATGTATGGTATGTTGACTCATGTGCATCAAACCACATGACAGGTCATGCAGAATGGATGGAGGATGCAAGGAAAATGGAAAAACCAGGATTTGTGGAGACTGGTGATGATACTGCACATCCTATTGTGCAGATTGAAAAAATTCCTTTGTCTATGCAGGATGGGAAAAAGAAATACATGTCCGATGTATTTCATGTCCCGAATAGCACCAAGAATCTAGTTTCTGTTGGTCAAATGGTTGAGCAGGGCTTGCAGGTCAGATTTAATCCTCATGGATGCTTTGTTGAGGATATGAAAAATAAAGGTCGCTTGATAGCAAAATGAAAGAAGAAGGGTAGAATGTTTACGTTGGATGCAGACATGTCTGAATTGAGTACAGAAATGTTTGCACATGGGACCGGTGTAGTTGCAGATATTGATATCTGGCATAAACACATTGGTCATGTTAATGTACAGCAACTTAAATCAATGCAGGCCCAAAATATTGTTGTAGGATTACCTAAATTCAAGGTTGCAGAAATGCGTAAGGTATGTGAAGCCTGCCAATTTGGAAAACAAGCAAGGAAACCATTTCCTAGACATGTTCAAGAGAGTGAGAAGCCATTGGAATTAATCCACTCTGATGTGTGGACTACTAAAGCTGCATCTCTTGGAGGCTGTCATTATTTTGTCACTTTTATTGATGACTATAGCAGAAAAGTTTGGATGTATTTTATGAAAAAGAAAAGTGAACTTTTTGGGCATTTCAAAACTCTTAAAGCTATGGTTGAAAAAGAAATAGGCCTGCAAATAAAATGCCTAAGGTCAGATGGAGGGGGAGAGTACCTCTCAAATGAGTTTGCAAGGTTCTTGCAGGAGCATGGCATAAAGCAGCAATATTCATGTAGTCATACCCCACAACAAAATGGAATTGCAGAAAGGAAAAACATGCATATTGGAGAGGTATCTCGTGCCATGCTCAATGAAAAAGACCTGCCAGATTTTTATTGGGCTGAGGCAGTTGCTACATCAGTCTACATAATGAACAGGACTCCCACTGCAGCAATACATGGGATGACTCCAGAGGAGAGGTATACTGGTAGGAAACCAGATATTTCTCATTTAAAATTTTTTGGTTGCATTGCCTATGTTCATGTGCCAGATGAGTTGAGATCCAAGTTGGATCCAAAAGCTGAGAAGTGCATCTTTATTGGTTACTCTCTGCAGAGCAGAAAGTGTATAGATGCTATAACCCTTCTACTCGTAAGTTTATAGTGAGCAGAGATGTTGTTTTTGATGAGATGAGTAGCTGTTATAAACCAGTAAATGTGATTGATGATGTAGATGCACAAAATGGTAATGCTGCACAGAATTCACAGCAGCAGTCACAAAATATTAGTGGACCTGGAGTGTCCTCTAGCAGTGGTTCCTATTCTTTGCCATGGACAGGCAGATTGAGATCAGGAGAATCTCCTCAAAACAATGTAGATAGTGGTATGCAGGTTTCACGAAAAGGAAAAGAGAAGGTAGATCAGCCCATGTTTGATGTGAATGTAGGTCACTCTTATGTGGATGGTGAATCTAGTGGCTCAGAACAGAGCATTGATGATGAGTTGGGTATTCCTTCTATTGTTACACCTAGAGTAAGGAAGACCAGGGATGTTTTGAGAGCACCTGGGAGTGAACCTACTTTGCGCAGGTCTACCAGAGCTAGGTATCCTGTGGATAGGCTGAAATATGATGGATTTACAGCCATTCACTATGCATATATGGTCAAAGTGATACAGGAACCAGAACCCACTTCTTTTGAGCAAGCCATGGGAAAAGAAAAATGGGAGAAAGCCATGGATGAAGAAATGGATGCCTTGGAAGCAAATGCTACATGGGAGTTAGTACCTTTGCCTAAAGGTAAGAATGCAATTGGCTGTAAGTGGGTTTATAAGGTGAAGCACAATGCAGATGGTTCTGTGAACAGATACAAGGAAAGATTAGTAGTCAAGGGGTATGCACAAACATATGGCATTGACTATGAAGAAACATTCAGTCCGGTTGCAAGGATGGCAACCGCAAGAGCAATCATTACTATGGCTGCATCAAAGGGATGGTCTTTACATCAGATGGATGTAAAGAATGCCTTCTTGCATGGTGATTTGCAAGAAGAGGTCTATATGGAGCAGTCACCAGGTTATGTGCATGCTATTCATCCTGAGTTTGTTTGCAGGTTGAAGAAAGCCTTGTATGGCTTGAAGCAAGCACCTAGAGCATGGTCTGACAAGATAGGACAGTATCTTGTCACTATTGGCTTTCAGATTTCTAAGGCAGATTTCTCACTTTATGTGAGAAAAACAGAGGAAGTTATTATGCTACTTGTCATTTATGTTGATGATTTGATTATGACAGGTGACAGTGATGAAGATATCCTTCATGTGAAAATGCTATTGAAGCAGAAGTTTGAGATAAAGGATTTGGGAGAGCTGCGTTATTTCTTGGGCATTGAGGTGATTAGATCACCTGTTGGGATACAGCTCTTGCAGAGGCAGTATGGATTGGACATGCTGTCCAAATATGGGATGACAGGTTGTAAGCCTATTTCAGTTCCTTTGGAGCAGAATGTGAAGCTGAGCGCAGATGCAGGTGAGCTTCTGGAAGACCCTACTATGTACAGACGCATAGTAGGAAGCTTGATTTATATGACTATTACCAGGCCAGATTTGAGCTATGCTGTTGGATTGGTAAGTCAGTTTATGCAGGCTCCAAGGACACCGCATTTGGATGCGGCTAGACGCATACTCAGGTATGTGAAGTCCACATTGCAGTATGGACTATTTTATGAGACTGGGGTTCAGATACAGTTGCATGGATACACTGATGCTGATTGGGCTGGTAGCATTTCTAATAGACGATCTGCCAGTGGATATGTGTTCTCTTTTGGGAATGCTGCAGTCACTTGGAGCAGTAAGAAACAGCCTACAGTTGCCTTATCCAGCACAGAGGCTGAGTACAGGAGCGCAGCAATGGCTGCATGTGAGGTAGCTTGGTTGCATAAGCTACTTTATGATATGCATCAGCCTACAGATGGACCAGTTGTCATTTATTGTGACAACATGAGTATTATACACTTGGCAAATAACCCAGTCTATCATACTAGAACAAAGCACATTGAGGTGCATTATCACTATGTGCGGGAGAGGGTTTTACTAGGTCTTATTGATCTAGTTTATGTCAGCATAGAGGATCAGGTAGCTGACATATTCATGAAGGCATTGGGCGTAGAGAAGCTGCGCAAGTTCAGAGACCTGCTTGGTGTGCAGGAATTGGGATTGAGCTCGAGGGGGAGTGTTGAGATATCGAGCTCCACTTGTGATATGCCCGGGTGACCGTCATGCATTTATGTCACCGACTTGTTAGTTGCAGATGCGGTTGGTACACCGCCCATGAATAATAGCTAGATGACAGCTATCCTTATCTACTCTAGTTCATGGCTCAGTTAGTATGCCACCTTAGTTAGTTGTCTTTGGTTTGAGACCCATATATAGGGTTCTTCTATTTCTTTGTATGAGACTTCTTTTTGGCTTACACAACTAAGAAGAGAAAACTATTTTCAGCCTCCACCCTTGTGTGTATTCCCCCATTGTGCAAGCAAGAAAGCTACAAGTGAGACTCCTTCCTTCTCTCCCACAATCTTGACATTGGCTTTAGCCAGAGAAACACAGAAGGCATGGCGGCCTTTAGAACTTAGTAGGGTTGCAGTTGATGAAGCAATGATGGCGTGCTAGAATGCAGACTCAATAGCAGCAGATCCTTAATCATGGGCAGAGATTCATGCAGTGAGATAGGGACATATTCCATTGATCATAGATAGGATGACAACATTAATTGCGAGCGAGGATAAAGCAATGTTTTAAAAATGCTTAATTGAATCTCAGGGAAGTTACTATATGTAAATCCTCTACATCACGTGCATTCAAGGTCTATTTATAAATATCCTTATCTATGAGTTTTTCTCAATAAAACATATCCCTTTTCTATTCAATCTATAAATAACCCCTTTATATTACATCCTTTTGTATGTAAAAAATGTATAAAAATGATGTTTTAGAAATACCTTATTTTGAACCCACGTGATGCACACATATATTTATGAGTAACTTACCCAAGGATTGAATACCTTTAAGATATTTGTAAGGTCTTTAGCATTTAAGGCTATTCATAAGGCTTTTAGCCTTTTAAAGTTTTGCCTTAGTGATTAGGCTTTTACCACTAAGAGGAAAGCAAGGGCATGAAAAGCCTTAAGTTTTTTGAAAAGCAAAAAGCCAAAACACAATGTATGTGTGTATCAAGAAACTATAAAAGAGAGGTGTGAGTGGTGCTAAGGGCCTTGCTTACCTACTCCTTGCAACCAAGTTTTGTAAATTGTGTGAGGAAGAGAGGAGGTTTCCATGTGGAGATCGTGGACTCTTGACGTGCTGTTTGTGGAGAGTATGAATATGGAAATTAGTGTGCCAAGTGTTGATTCAAGGTTTTTTCAAGGTATGAGAATTTAATACACTTGGTTTTGTCTTTGAAGTTTATGTTTTTTTTAACATTGCAAAAGGTTATGTGATGCTCTACCTGAATTGTGTTGTTGTTTGAGCCATGAGAGGCATTGTGCATCGTTTGATTTTGTGTGTGGCTTGTGAGGTATTTGGAAAAAAATTGAATTTTTTGTGTTTGTGTTGTTTCTGAACAAAGTCAATTATTCTAATTAGCACTCCTTAACATCTCGTTATTTGGTTGTGAGTGAGACTTGCTCTTGATCTCACTGCTCGTGTAATACCGTTTTAAGGAAATTGAAACTTCCCAAGACCTTTGGAGAAAAATAGAAACTTATAAAAAAAGAAGAAGACGAGACCATAGAATTCTGTGCCTTAGAGTACAATAAACTTTTGGATTGTTGGGATGTATCATTAGGCCTTGGAGAGAAAGCATCGGAAGGAAACTGAAACTTCCCAAGACCTTTGGAGAAAAATAGAATCTTGATTAAAAAAGAAGACCAAACCATATAATTCTTTGCCTTAGAGTACACTAGACTTTGGGATCGTTGGAATGTATCTTTAGGCCCTGGAGAGAAAGCACCAAAAATGCTGAAATTAAACATTTGTTGAAAAATTACAAGGAGAGGTGAGGAAAAAAATTGGAAATTAAGAAAGCAAGTACTTTTGAGGAAGCTGTAATGATTGTCATTAAAAAATAGAGAAAAATTGAGAAAATAAGAAAGAGAGAGTCAATTAGAACACCTAACATTGAAAATAGAGATCAAAATTGGCAAGGGAATTGACAAAATGTTCAAATTTTAACTAGACAAAATGCTCAATTTGTAGTAGAGGTTGAAGATCAGTTGTCAAGTCAAATGCAAAATATGAGATTAGGAGCTTTGAGAGGAAGACCTTGGGGAAGAGGAAGTGAAGGACATGTAGGACAAACTAGTTAGGAAAATATTGGAAGTGGAAGAGGAGGAAATGGGAGAGGATATTTTTGTAGACCAATAGTGACTTGTTTTTCTTGTGGAGAGTTAGGTCATGTGAGTACAAATAGTCCTTATCTGCCTAGAGCAAGAGGGGATATGTATCCTTTACCTCAAAACTTTCCTAACAGACAAAATGATTTTGGGATAGAAATAAAAAATGATTCTATAAATTATATTCTTCTAGAAAATCAAAATGAGGAAAAGAAAATTATTGATGTAATGCTTGCAATAAAAACAAGGAGAGATACTGAGAGAGATGAACCTGAAACTAGTAAAGCGAATGACGAAGAAAGAGAAAGAAAAACAAAGAGACGAGAGAAGAGAGATAAGAAAGAAGAAAATAAATCGAGAGTGCCTAGAAAACATTATCATGTTGCTAGTATTCCATTGGAGGAAGGAAAGTGTGATTATGACCTTAAAAGGGATATAATGGGTAAGAAAGTTGATATATCTTTTTCTCAGTTGATGGAGTTGTGCCCTAAAATGAGAGGATAGTGGAAGAAATTAGTGAATTCAAAGTTTAAGGAAAAAAAGAAAGGAAATGTGAGAGTTTTGAGTGTAGAAGAGTTACATGATATTTATCCTATTGTGGATGCTTGGTACAAGAATAAAACATAGGTGAAGCATATATTGATGGAGGAGCACAAATCAGTGTGATTACTGAGGCTTGTGTAGAACAATTTGGACTTCGATTTATTGAAGGGTCTAAGTTTCGAATTAGGCTTGCTAATAATGCTAAAGTGTGGTGCTTAGGTATCATTCAAAATTTGGAAGTGAAGGTTTATGGTGTGTCGATGAAAATTGATTGTCATGTTATGCCAGTAGGGTTGGGAGCTTTTCTGCTTATATTGGGTAGACCTTCACTTAGGAAAGTAAGATCAATTCAAGATTGGGGGAAAATGAATCATAGCAATTTATGATCGAAGAGGAGTAGCAAAGAAATTTTGACACGTCATCGAGAAAGGAACTAGTGAATGAGGATGACAGTGAAGAAGAAGATGAGGAGGAGAGTGATGGCTCTAATGAGGAAGATAATAGTGAGGATGAGAGTTTAGAAAGTGATTTTGATCGAGAGGTGTCATCTATTACACTTGAGTTAGTAAATTTGGAGAGAGATGGGGAGAGACAAGAGAATTGAGAAAGTTCTGATGAAAGAACTGAAGAAAAGATAATTGAAGAGGATTTTTTGAGTTTGTTAGAAGACCATGAGGGGGAGGGCTTATAAACTGTAAGGTTTCAAGATGAAGTTGAGGGTTCAAAATTATTTCTTGATGAGTTTATTGAGATTTGTAATGATTTTGGTAGTGAGTTTGTTAATCAAGAGAGTTTTGAGGTTATGGGTTCTGACTCATTTTGTGAATTTGATGCTGTTGAATCTGATGAGTTTTTTGAATTGGTTATTGATGGTTTGAGTAGCTCTGGAGAGGCTTTTGATTATGATGTTGCTGATGTTGTTTTGAGTAGACTTGACCTCATGCTTCTTGATAGTTGTGTGGATGACTGTATGGTCAATCTAGCCAACAATATTGAAGTGAAAACTTCATGTAATAGTCTGAGATTTTTTGATACTGTTTGTGATGATTCTGATTGGGGTTTTGAGGATCCTGAAAGTGACATTGATGAAGACATGAAAAGAAATTTGAGTAAAGCTATGGAAAGGATTGAAAATTTTAGGGAAGAGAGATTTAACACTAAAGGTAATGAGTGTGAAAAAGTTTGTAAGGTTGAAGTTGAAGAGGATAAGACAATAGGGTGTCTCGGAGAGATTTCTTATTTTGATGAGTTTTAGTTTAATGTGGATAATGGCGTGTTTGGATGTTTTGTGGTGATGGAAGATGTATTTTTAGTTATTTTTGGGATGCTAGAAGTTTTTGTGGATGGAATTGAAGTTGGCAACATAGAAAGGGTTCAAACGTTGTTCCAAAACCTTAGGATTGACACAATTTCCTCTTGGAAGGATGGGAGGGGTTAGTGAATTGTTGTAGATGATGAGATGTTTTGCATTGACAGTGTGGGTTGTTTTGAGAATTTTGGAATTGAAAATTTTGTGGATTTTAAAGAGAAAATTTTGGATGACTTTTGTGAGTTCATAGAGGAGTTGTTTGAGAATGATGTGCCATTGATTTTTCAGATTTATGAGTTTGAAGAACTCAGGGATGGAGTATTGGATTCGATTTTTGATTGGCTCATAAATGTTGCATCATTTTATGAAAACAACTATTGCACATGAATGTTTGCAAACTAGGGGGAGGGCTAAATATGTTGAGCATTTTTGCAAAAACTGAAAACCCTTAGAAAAATTGTAGTCAGGCTTGATTTTTTTAAGCTTAGTTGTTTGCACAACTATTTGCTTTGTCATTTCATAGTTGGATTTTCTTTGTTTATCTAGCTTAGGAAATGTTTTTTGTCATTTTTTGGGGAATTTTGAGTGTGGAAACTTTATAGCCTTGGTCGAGTTTGGTATTTTTCGGACAGGTTGGAATTGGAGTTTGTTGATCTGTAGAACATCATGGAACATGTAAGTTTTCTCATAGAAACTTTTGCACATCACAGGGATTATGGGTTCACGAGAACTTCATATTGCACTTGTTAATTTCACTACACTCGAGGGTCATCTCCTGATCTTATCAACTACTTCCATGCCATGGGTTGGGTTGATGCACCTTTTTGCACCATTGTTGAGCACTAGCACGGCATGAGGCCCACCACTCCAGCTATATGCAGCAAATCTTAGATGCACGCGCACCTGAGAGAGCACCTTAAACGAGGACACACAGTTTCTTGTATGCACATGAGAGTTGGGATATTCATCACCAAATTAGAAACCTCTAGTTGAGTGCAAAATGTGGTTGGATGAGTTTGAAGGTTGTGAAGGACACCGCCAGTTGTTGTGAGATGGTTGTTTTTTATTTGGTCATCATCTTGAGGACCATTGTTTTTTTGAGCAATAGTGAGATGTTGGCTGGGTGGAGCGGAGTATGGTAATTTTTTGCTGTGTTGAGAGGTGAGGATAAGGATGGTATTT
The DNA here is from genome assembly GCF_053477565.2 of Lygodium microphyllum. Lineage (NCBI taxonomy): Eukaryota > Viridiplantae > Streptophyta > Polypodiopsida > Schizaeales > Lygodiaceae > Lygodium > Lygodium microphyllum. The sequence continues at coordinate 35,365,612 of NC_141147.1, forward strand.
AAGTCAAGGAACTATGTTTGCATTTTGCATGGCGCACGGGCACATGTAGATAGGCTAGGCACAATTTCTCCAGTGCATCCATTTTCTTTGTATGGAACATCACTTGTTTGACTGCATAGCATGGATTCTTATTTGCATATCTTATTCAAATCATATGTATGGTTGAGCATGGCGTACAATTTCAAAGCATGTTCTTGTTAGGACACATTGCATAAATGAAACCAGGTACATGTGGAAATCCTTAGTCTTTGAAGACCCAAGAGGGGAGGTGATTTGAGGCGAACTTTTGATTTTGGAAAATATTTAAGTTAGAAATGGTTACATGGGTAGAAGGCTAGGAAGAAGAAGAAGAATGTGATGATGAAGATGCTATGGAAGGAGCAGAGGTTGTGCCTTATTTTCCTTCCTTAAGATGATGAAAATCATGAAGAAAATGAATATGCCAAAGGAAAAGTAAGATGTAAAAGAGTTCTCATGCTAGTTAGAGTTACCAAAAATAGTCCAAGTGCTTAGACTTGAGTTGCAAGGTTTCAACATGCCAACATTCAACAACAAATGCTTAAAATGGAGGGCATGATGCAATGGAGCCTATGTGCTTAAATCAAAGGAAGTAAATGAGGAGGAATTTACGTGATGTTAATGGCAAAATTCCACACTTTGCAAGAACAAACTAAGAAGTTTGGGTGAGAAGTATTTGAAGGCAAGGTTCATGAGTTAGGGACAAAGTTGGCAATAAAGAAGTCTCAAAAATGTTGAATTAAAAAGAGGATATTAAGAATTTTATGAAAATGTGGAAGAAGTGATAAAATAGTCCGAGAAATCACACGAAATGATTAGTCTTCTCCAAGGAAAGCAAAGAGGTGATGGACATAATGTTGCATATGTTGGTGGGTGTCTCCGAAGAAGACATGCAAATGATTGACAAGAGGGAGGAAAAGGTGTAGTTTGTGTTGAATGCAGATATCAAAGGAGTGAAGTTGTAGATGCATGCGAGAGAGAGAGAGACAATGACACAATAGTTTTGTGGTACTCAAGAGTACCCAATAAAGTTTTAAGATAGGTATATAAGTCATGTACAAGCCTAGCTCTTAGAGCGGGCACGGGCATTGCATTGGGTTCTGCCCTTTATCCCAAAAAATTCTCCCCGAAAGGCAATGTGCCAAAAGATAGAGGAAAAAGAAATTAGCTAAGTTTAAGTATGTACAAAGCTGAAAGAGACTATACCTATCAAATACCCATCATCTGTGTGCAAGGGGCAAACCGCTCTGCTAGGAGACCCTTCATGAGAAGGTCTGTAGGGTTATCATCAATGTGTAACTTGACTAGCTCAATGCTCTTGCTATCAAGTACCTCCCTGATGAAATGATACTTCACCTATATGTGTTTTGTCTTTGCATGAAAGAAAGGATTCCATGCTAACATGATAGCACTCTGACTATCATAGTGGAGGATAGGAACCTCAGTGATACCAAGCTCAGCAACCAAATGTGACAACCATAAGGCCTCTTTTCATGCCTCAATGGCACCCACATACTTTGCCTCGGTAGTAGACAGTGCAATACACTTTTGTAGCATGGATATCTAAGAAACAAATCCTCCTATGAAGATAAACACATACCTTGAAGTGGACTTCTTGTAGTCCGCATGTCCAACATAGTCTGCATCCATAAAGCCAACAACAGATGCCTTCTACTTACCAAAATAGATGCAAAAATTCCTTGTGCCCTTGATGTATCTCATACTACCTTTTACTACTTCCCAATGCTTCTTGCCAGGTTTTGCCATGTACTTGCTAACCACTCCCATTGCAAAGGCAAAGTTAGGACGTGTAGCAACCATGGTATACATTAGACTACCAACAATTGAAGCATACAAAATCTTGGCCATTTCAGCCTTCTCATCATCAGATGTAGGGCTGTCATGTGCACTGAGTTTCACATATGGAGGCAATGGAACTCCGATTTCTTTCCCTCCTCCATATTGAAACACTGCAAAATCTTAGAAACATACTCCTACTGAGATAGATAGAGTAACCCCTTCGACCTATCTCTAAGTATTCGCATCCCAAGAATGTGATTTGCATCACCAAGGTCCTTCATGTCAAAGCTACCATGTAGATTCTGCTTCAATGAATCCAAAGCATACGTATCCCTGCTAGCAATCACCATGTCATCTACATACAAAACCAAGATAATCAGGTTTCCATCTGTTGCCTTCTTGGTGTACAAGCAGTGATCAAATTGATTCCTTTGATAGCCCTGAGACTACATGAAAGTATCAAATTTATGATACCATTCTCACAGTTCATGTTTCAGCCCATACAGATTCCATTTCAATTTACAGACCATCATCTCTTTGCCTTTAGCAACAAAACCCTCAGACTGCTGCATATATATGTCCTCATATAGATCACCATGTAAGAATGTAATCTTTACATCCATTTGTATGAGCTCCATATCTTCAACTGCAACCAAGCCCAAAATGGTTCTTAGAGTGGTCATCTTGACTATGAGAGAGAAGATCTTGTCAAAGTCAATTCCATGTTCCTGCTTGTACCCCTTTGCAACCAATTGTGCTTTGTACTTTGACGAAGAACTAGAAGTGACCTTCATCTTGTAAACCCACTTGCATGATGGAAGAGTTTTCTAACCTATAGGCGGTTGCACCAAGTCCCAAGTACCATTCTTATCAAGTGATTTCATTTCCAATAGTATGGCCTTGAACCACTTCTTGTTGTCTGGTCTAGTCATTGCTTCCTTAAAGTACGACGGCTCACCATAGTCAGTAACCATGACATAAGTTGCAACATATTGCGCACCAAGAACAAACCTGTCAATTGGCCTTGATGGTTGGGTCAACTTATGGAGCGAAGGCTCAGCATTTGCAGGCTGTGGAACTTGCAAACCTGCATTTTTAGCTTACTGTCCTGAAATTTCAGCATGTTATCCAATCCCTGTTAGCTATCCTAACTGCATATTTTCTTATTGCAACTATGGATCGTCCTGGGCAATACCTTGATGGTAATTTCCAACACCATTCCGTGCATTTTCAAGGTCATTTACAATAGGTATATGATACTGTCCACCACTGGGCACAAATGACTATCTAAAAGATACATCCTCCCTAAAAACAACCCTCCTGACTCATGCATCCCTCTCGTTTCCCACTCTCTATGAACCAAGTGCAGTATAAATCTGCTTCGACTCTGTTGTTCCTACTCAAAGTGGGTCATCTGGAGCTCAACGCTAGCTACTTCCTATAGACTTGGCTGATATGAAAAAAACCTTGACTTCAGGTTGGTCCTAAGTGGGAACAGCCAGATACTTCTACTTCGGGGCAGACTCGGGAAGACCTAGATCACAAACCCTGTGACATTCCTTGCCGGTTTAGTCACGGCCACTAGTCAGGACGATCCATGCTAGGAGAGAGACGAACACCCAACGATCTCCTGACCACGTTGGTGACTACCCCTGTAACACTTAGCCTGGGAGATCTGCTTAGGCAACACCCCACCCTATGGCAAGATCTTAAGCAGTGGGTTGAAGGGTCACAAGAGCAGGTCACGGCAGACCCTCATGACCATGAAGGGGTTCAGTCTCTGGGGGATTCTCTGGCCAACATCTCTTCTACTTCCTTCTTTTCAACTGTAGCTGCACCATTAGGGCCAAAAATGTTTCAAAATGGAACTCGTAAGAAAATGATTAAGTTGCTAATTAGAAGAGGTTTAGAAGAGAAAAACCCTCAAAATTTTGTTGCCTGAACGTGATTAATGAGAGAATGTATGATTCATTTAAGAGGTCGGGTATTAAATATCATCAATCTTTAATGGACGTTAAGTGTCACCTTTTCAGTCTTATTCTCTTGGAAATTGCAAAATCTTGTATTTTTGAATTTTCACACCAAAAGACGCCGCTCGTTTATTCCTCGACGTTCATTTTCTGCACCTCTCTTTCATGTGATTCTATTTCCTTCTCTGTGATATTGTTGCCCCGTATAGGGTTCCCTACCAAAATGTTTACTAGTACCTCTTCTAGCATACAAGCACAACCCCACCACGCAAGTATAAACTTTCTATTCAGTTAGATCTTATCTATTTATCTTGGAGGAGTATACACCATCGATTGTTGGACAAGGATGAAGCTAACATGTTGCGATTACAAGGAAAGAAGCATGTAGACTTATGGATGGATGGAAATATTTATCTTCTGGACCCTTCTATAGGTAAACATCCTCCTTTTTACAATATTCACAACTTCATAAGGTATATTGGAGATGGTTGTGATGGGATGCTTGGCTATTACATGAGGTTATATTCTGCATCTTTTACATTTAGAGAAAAAATGCATGAAATGAAGGAAGCATTAACATTGGCACAGAAAACTATTTCTGAGCTAACGAACAAGGTTGATAATCTAGAAAAATCTAATCAATCATTGCAAGAAAAAATATTGCGCTTGAAAGAAACTCCAATAGGATTTAGACAGAGAAAGAGACCACTTAAAAATATAATGGACTTGTGTAGTCGGGTGAAGAAAAGGCGACTACATCTTGCAAAGAGATGTGTCTCTAATATTTCAGGTATTAATATTCAAGAGAATGATGAGAGGATTAAGCTTATTAAAGAAACCATGACAAAGAAGGACATTATAAGGATTCTTAAATCACCTAAAAATGTAGACTTGAGAAGCCAAACTCTGAAAGAGTTAGTGAAAGATTTAAAAGGAACAATTAAACCAAATGAAATAGTGGAGACATGTGACAGTATGGGTATCAGCCATAGAGGTTATCATGCTCTCTCTAAATTGTGGTTTAAAAATCTTAAATTTCATAGAATAAGTGTATTTAGTTTGCCTCGACTCTTGCAGTTTCAATTGCTAGGACAACTATGAATCGTAGGATTCTAGATGTTTTTGGAGAGTATATCCATATAGAAGGATCTATGACCTATGAAAAACATGAAACAAAAGGCATTTTTTGAATACAACACATTTAATAATATTTGGATTGATCTTAAAAGAGTCAAGATTGCAATGGTCCATATGTATAAATTTACTGTCCAAGAATGTGGTGATATTTTGAAGTTTGCACTAAAATTGGATGAAGCACAGATTCAAAAGGGACAAAAGATAGAAAGAGTCAGCATCTATATCATGAACAGGGCATTAGATTACTGTTAGAATATCAAGCTCCCATTACTCTTTAGTCAGTCTATCTTTATGTGTGTGATTGACATTAGCTGGATACAGCTGTACACGTGTGTGACATTCAATAAGTCGGTGTAGTCAATGACTTGACCATAGTTAGTCTTGGTTATTCATACCTATGTGTGTAAGTCTCTTTCAGTTAGTATGATGGAAAAAGAAAAACAATGAGACATTGACAATATCACTCAAATTGTGGGAGAAAATATGGACATAAAAATTCTTTGCTTTATGGAAGTTCCGTATGAAGAATTTTTTGGTTGGTAGAGGTTATTGGGACTTATGTATAGGTGATGAGGCTGAACCTGAAATACATGAAAGAAATCTGATAAATGATTAGAAAGGGGCTTAGAAGCTATGGACTGAGAGAGCATGTAAGGTGTTACATTGGTTTTCCTTATGTATATCAGATGCTATGGTTATACAGATTACTGGATGCAGTTCCCCAAAGGATGCATGGGACATACTCATGAAGAATTATGAAAATGTAACACATGTAAGAAAGATTTAACTAAAGTAGCAGTTCAATAACATGTCTAGGAATGGTAGAAGCATTCCGGCCTACACCATAGAGATCAAGAACATAGTGGATTAACTTGCCACCATTGGATCTTCAGTGTTTGAGGATGATATGATTGCAATGACATTGAATGGACTTGTCAAAGAGTATAAAGCATTTGATACGTCTATTTCTGTGAGAGCTCAATCCCCTGATTGCTTTGCTGCTACATGAGGAAGTTAAGCTTGGGCTAAATACAGTATCTAGTATGTCTCAAAGCAGAGACACTGTTCTTTACTCTAGCCAGCATGGCAGAGGCCGTGGCTCTTTTTGAGGTCGAGGAGACACTCGAAACACTTATGGATAGCATCAGCAGAATACTTGGCATGGCACAAATACAAAGGGCCAATGTGAATCTGGTGGCTTTAGAGGTAGGGAGAGATCACCTCATGGTAGAGGTGGTGGATCTGGTTCATGGTTGTCAATTGATCAGTCAAATAGAGATAAGGATTGTCACTACTACGACAAATATGGACACATTGCAAAGGATTGTTACAAGAAGCAGGGAGATATGAAGGAAAATAAAAAACAACATGGGCACTATGCATCTTCTAGCGGTGCTCATGATGAGTAGGTTGACATATTGTTTGCCATGCAGCATGTGTCTAAGAATGCATCTAGGTAGAACAGAGATGAGAGATGGTACATTGATTCAGGGGCTTCAAATCATATGACACCCCATGGAGAATGGTTTGATGAGATGGTTGCAGGTTCACATGGTTATGTGTGTATTGGGGATGACACCCAACATGAAATTCATCACACATGAATTGTTCCGTTTGTTGATGCCTGATGGCAAAAAAAAGAGCCTGCATGATGTACTACATGTATCTTCAATAACCAAGAATATTTTGTCAGTTGGATTGATGGTAGAATAGAATCTGCAAGTGAGATTTAATATAGATGGATGCTTTGTTGAAGAATATGGTAATGGCTGCAAATTGATTGCTAGAGGCCAAAGAGATGACATAATGTTTACTCTTGATGCGTCAATTCCAGAATTGAAAGCAGCCATGTTTGCACATGATGATGGTGCTATATGGGATGTTGAGATATGGCATAAGTGGATTGGCCATGTGAATGTACAAAAATTGAAATCTATACAATAGAAGGAGATTGTGCTTGGACTGCCTAAGTTCAAGTATCATGACTTGTGAATGTACAAATGGTTATTGGGCTAAAGCAGTAGTGACTACTGTCTATGTGTTGAATAGAACCCCTATAGCAAGGATTCATGATATAATTCCATATGAGAAGTTGTATGGTCATAAGCCTGACATTTCACACTTGAAGGTATTTAGCAACATTTCATATGTGCATGTTCCTGATGAAAAGAGGAAGAAATTGAATCCTAAAGCTCTCAAGAGTGTGTTCCTTGGTTATGCACAAGACATGAAAGCTTACAAGTGTTATGTACCATCTACACATGAGACATTGATTAGCAAAGATGTTGTTTTTGATGAGCTGGCATCATGCTATGGTAATCCTGTTGCAGTGTCTACTGATGGATCAACCAGCACTAGTAATGCTGAAAATGCACCTATAGTGAGTACATCTATGAGTGGTCCTACAGGTGATGGGTCACCTACAGTAAGTCCTTGGTCAGGATGCTTGCAGAGTCGTACTCCTATGTCCATTGACATGAATATGTCAGTGAGGGGGAGATTGGATAAGTGAAAAGAAAAGATTCTTGAGGATGTGACAGGTCCACTTACAGCAGGTTATGAGTCATCCATCAGAGATAGTTTGGATAGTGAGTTGGGCATTTTGTCTATTATGACACCTGGAGCAAGGCAGAGTCGTTATGTACCGCCTCATGAGAGGCAAGCTCAGAGTAAGCCACAGTTACGGAGATGTGAGAGAGTTAGAAAACCAGCTGACAGGTTTACATACACTGGTTATTTAGCCTGCCATTATGCATATATGGCTAGTGTGATAGGTTACAAAGAACCTACAAAGTTTGATGATGCAGTTATAGATAATAATTGGTGTGCTGCCATGGATGAGGACTATGCATCCCTGGCTGAAAATGAGACATGGGAATTGGTTGAGTTTCTTGAAGGCAAAGTCCCCATTGGCTGCAACAAATGGGTGTACAAGGTTAAGTGCAAGTCAGATGGTTTGTTTGAATGCAAGCCTATGGAGACACCTCTTGATCAGAATGTCAAGCTGCAGATTGATGTTGGGAATGACATAGAGAATGTGACCATGTATCTACAAAGGGTGGGTAGCTTGATGACTATGACCTATCCTGACTTATGTTATGCAGTGGGGCAATTAGTCAGTTCATTTAGAAGCCTCACAAACCACATTTAGATACAATCATCAAGAGGATCATGAGATATGTAAAGGGTACTACTAATTATGGGTTGTTTTATGAATATGCAAAATCTCTTGATTTGACAGGGTTTACTGATGCTAATTGGGCTCGTTGTGCCTATGATAGGAGGTCAACCACTGGTTATGCATTTGGTGTTGAGATGGAAAGCTCAACATGTGCGGACATTGATGATGGACCGCTGGCTAGATGGGTCCGCACATCTACACTTAGCATGTTGGTGGTCATTATGATACTCACATGGCCACTGGCTTATCACTTATTATATTTAGTTTATTACACCTACTATCTACAGCTGGAAAAGACATAGCGCCAGTCGATTAGTGTAGTTGGTTATGCACAGTTTGACTTAGTAGGCCACTTTCCTTTATGTTGTATCTTATCTATACTTTGTGTACATTGTATAGAGTGTGGAAGAAGAAGAAAAAACTAGCAAGAAAACCTTTTGGCCTCCATCTCTCTTCTTGTGTTCTTGAGTGAGCTTCCTTTTGTGTATACAATGTGTATTTCGCACCGCAACTCAAGCAAGTCTCCCCATCACGTGATTCTTGACATGGTATTAGAGCCATGCCACTGAGAGAGGCTGATTTCGAAGGCTAAATTGAATGAGAAGAAGCAAGGTTCGAGCAAGCAAGCCACGGGTAAGAAGCTCTTCCATTCTTCCTCTCTCTCTCTTGGATAGTGCCTGTGGAGGCACCGGAAGCAGGGTCAAGCAAAAATCTCAGATTGCTGTGAGATTTGGTGTGCGAGTAGATCACTATTATTTTGGGCATCTGAGGCCGTTTCAAGCCCCATTTTAGAGCTGCAAGGTTGTGGACATCAGTTTCAGGGTACACTGTGATTTCGGTTGTATTGACCGAAAGTGGGTGCACAGGTTACAGATTGCGAATCTGTAATTTGAGGTGTTTGCAGGAAGCAAACATAAGGTTTATTTGCAAACAGGTTGCAGATTACATGTACTATTGAGCAATCAGTGAAAAAGGTTGCTTGGTGAAGTGCTGTGCATGTGTTGTGAAAGATTGAAGAAGACTAGCTTGCTGTGCTCTATCCTTGTTTGTGATAATGGCAGAGAATAGTGGAAATCCCATTATTGAGAAGCTTGACAAGAACAACTACCCTTCATGGAAGTTCCGTGTGACAAGCTTCCTCATTGGAAAGGGCCTTTATGAGTTTATCTCAGGTGAAGAAAAGGAGCCAGAGCTGGGTATCCCTCCGACTGCAGATGAATTAAAAGCATTGAAAGAGTGGAATGTGAAAGATAAAAAGGTGATGTACTGGTTATCTACAGTCATTGATAATACTATGCTAGGACATATCAGGAATGCAGAAACTTCACATGTAGCTTGAACAATTTTTGAGAGCATGTTTTCAGTAAATACAAAGGCACGAAAGATTCAACTCAAGCAAGAGCTGAATGTCTTGAAGAAAGGAAAAATGTCTATCAATGAGTATGTGTTGAAGGTAAGGAGCATTGTAGATGCTTTAGCAGCAATTGATGCGATGCCAGATGATGATGATTTGGTTTCATCCACTCTGAGTGGCCTTAACAATGAGAAGGCATGGAAATCATTTATTACTTCAGTATATGTACGGAAGCCATTTTCAGATTTTGATGAGCTGATCTCTCTCATGATTACTGAAGATATCAATATGCAGGGTGATTCTTCTGAAAGAAATGGTGAGCAGGTCCAAGCATTTTACTCGATTTCAGGAAGGGGACGTGGTAGATCCTCTTTGAGAGGCCATGGTATGGGACGAGCTGGTGATAACCAGCAAGATAGGTTCAATCAATAGTTTGGTAAAATGTAGGTTTCTGGAGGTAGAGGAAACTTTAGAGGCAAGGGGAGCTCTAGAGAAAGAGGTGGATGGAAAAATAGAGATTTTGGCAATTCTGCTATTGTTTGCCATTATTGTGGCAAAACAGGCCATATTGCAACCCATTGCTATGCAAAGAAGGATGATATTCGTAGTGGTAAATTGCAGCAAGGAAACTATGCATCGTCTTCACGACAGAATGAAGACAAAAATGAGTGTATGTTTGTTATGCAGCATATGATGAATGTAGTTACAGGAAAGGGGACACATGATAATGTATAGTATGTGGAATCAGGTGCATCTAATCATATGACCACTCATGTTGAATGGTTTGGAGAGATGCAAGATTTACAAAACCCAGGTTATGTATAGATGGGTGATGATTCATGCCACCCAATTCCACACATTGAAAAGGTTTCCTTGTCCTTGTATGATGGTCAGACAAAGAGTCTGACAGATGTATTACATGTGCTATCAATTACAAAGAATCTAGTATCTGTTGGCCAAATGGTAGAGCTGGGGTTGCAGGTCCGATTCAATGCAAAAGGTTATTTTGTAGAAGACTTTAATGATAAGTGCAGGTTGGTTGCAAAAGGAAGTAGAGTTGGCCGAATGTTCACTTTGGATGCTGGAATTCCTGCAATGGATGCTGCTATGTATGCTTAAGGAAAAGGAGTAGTTGCAGATATTGAAATATGGCATAAACATATTGGACATGCAAATGTGCAAAGGCTAAAATTAATGCACTCCAGAGGATTGGTTACAGGGTTGCCTTCTTTTAGAGTTGCAAAATTGCATAAAGTCTGTGAAGCATGCCAGTTTGGTAAGTAGGCAAGACAACCCTTCTCGCATGATAGAGAAGTGAGTAGAAAAATACTTGATGTAGTGCATACAGATGTTTGGGGGCCTACACAGAATGTATCTCTTGGTGGCAACAAATACTTTGTCACATTTATTGATGACTGTTCAAGGAAGTTATGGGTATACTTCATAAAGGAAAAAAGTGATGTGTTTGAGCACTTCAAATATTTTAAGGCAGCTGTTGATACAGAAACATGCTTAAAAGTAAAGTGCTTGAGATCAGATGGAGGGGGAGAGTACCTCTCTAATGAGTTCAGTGGCTTCTTGAGGACTCATGGGATAAAGAGACAATTTACTTGCAGGTATACCCCACAACAAAATGGTGTTGCAGAAAGAAAAAATAGGCATATTGCAAAAGTTGCACGTGCATTAATGGCTGAAAAGAATATGCCCAAATATTTTTGGTCTGAGGCTGTCCATACTGTTGTTTACATTATGAATAGAACTCCCACAGCTGTAGTTCATGGGATGACTCCTGAAGAATGCTTTACTGGCAAGAAGCTTGATGTATCGCACTTGAAGGTATTTGGTTGCTACGAAAGAAGCTTGATCCAATGGCAGAAAAATGTGTTTTTATTGGATACTCTTTAGAGCAAAAAGGGTATCGCTGTTATAACCCTGTCAAGGTGAGCTCAGAGTGAGCAGGGATGTTATCTTTTATGAGATGGGAAGTTGGTTTACACATGCTGGTGATGTTTTGGATGATGATAATGATCGGGACAGCTATGTGCAGAAAGATAAACAAGAATCATGGAGTCTTAGTGGACCAAAAACATTATCTGGTACTACACCTACAATGAGCCCTTGGTCTAGGAGACTAAGGAGTAGCCCCATATCTTCAGGTGGATCTATAAGTGTTGCAAGGAAGGACAAAGGAAAGAAGAAAGTGTTGGATGGTAATGATGCATCTACTAGTAATTTGGGATTGGATGGAGATTCTAGTGGTTCGGAGAGCTTGGATGATGATCTTGGTATTCCTTCTGTCAGGACACCAGATGTATAGAGAGCTCATAGTAATGTAAAGGATCCATTGAGGGATCCGGTGGTACATAGATCTAGGAGGGTCAAATACCCTATTAAAAGATTTGGTTTTGAAGGTTATGCAGCTCACCATTATGTTTGTATGGTGAAACTAGTTGAGGATGTTGAGCCCACTTGTTTTGAGGATGCTGTTGGTCATGCTCATTGGGATGTAGCAATGGATGAGGAGATTGTTGAGATATCGAGCTCCACTCGTGATATGCCAGGGTGACCGTTGTGCATTTATGTCACCGACTTGTTAGCTGCAGATGTGGTTGGTACACCGCCCATGAATAATAGCTAGATGATAGCTATCCTTATCTACTCTAGTTCGTGGCTTAGTTAGTATGCCATCTTAGTTAGTTGAGTTTGGTTTGAGACCCATATATAGGGTTCTTCTATTTCTCTGTACTAGAGGTCTTTTTGGCTTACACAACTAAGAAGAGGAAAACTGTTTTCAGCCTCCACTTTGTGTGTATTTCCCCATTGTGTAAGTGAGAAAGCTACAAGTGAGACTCCTTCCTTCTCTCCCACAATCTTGATAGAGATGGCTGCATTAGAAGGCAATAAGACTTGGGATTTGGTACCCTTACCTAAGGGTAAGAAAGCTATTGGTCGTAAGTGGGTTTACAAAGTCAAGTATAATGGAGATGCTTCAGTTAGTAGGTATAAAGCTAGGCTGGTTGCAAAAGGATATACTCAAACATATGGCATAGATTATGAAGAGACATTCAATCCAGTTGCTAGGATGGCAACTATTAGATGTGTGACTGCCTTGGCAGCAGCAGCCAAAGGTTGGAGTTTGCAGCAAATGGATGTTAAGAATGCATTCTTGCATGATGAATTGCAAAAAGAAGTGTGTATGGAGCAGCCAATAGGTTATGAGGATTTAGAGCATCCCACATATGTGTGCAGGTTAAAGAAGGCGCTTTATGGACTGAAGCAAGCACCTAGAGCATGGTCTAACAAGATTGGAGAGTATCTTGTCAATATTGGATTTTGTATTTCTGATGCTGATCACTCACTTTATGTGAGAAAGGGAGATGCAGGGTTGGTCATCATAGTCATCTATGTGGATGAATTGATTATTACACGTGATAGTGACAATGGGATTGCTGGAGTTAAGGACTTCTTGAAGAAGAAGTTTGAGATGAAAGATTTGGGTGAGCTGAGATACTTTCTTGGTATTGAGGTGATCAGATGTGATGATGGTATATGGCTATGCTAAAGGCAGTATGGCTTGGATATGTTATCCAAGTATGGTATGATAGCATGTAAGCCCCTTTCAGTACCATTGGAGAAAAATGTGAAGTTGAGTGCTGATGTTGGGGATGTGATAGAAGACCCTACTATGTTCAGGAGGATAGTAGGGAGTTTGATTTACATGACTATCACAAGGCTAGACTTAAGCTATGCTATTGGCCTTGTCAGTCAGTTTATGCAGATGCCTAGAAAGCCTCATTTGGATGCAGTTAGATGTATATTGAGGTATGTGAAGTCCACTTTACATTATGGACTTTTTTATGAGGCAAGTAAGGATGTATAGGTCTTTGGATACACAGATGCAGATTGGGCTGGTAGCATGTCAGACAGAAGATCTACAAGTGGATTCATGTTTTCCCTTGGTAGTGCAACAGTTATATGGAGCAGCAAAAAGCAACCTATAGTTGCTTTATCGAGTACAGAGGCTGAGTATAGAGGTGCTGCTATGGCAGCATGTGAGGTGGTATGGCTGCAAAAGTTATTAGATGATTTGGACATGCATGGAGATGGTTCAGTTGTCATTCATTGTGACAACGTGAGCAGCATACAGCTTGCTAGGAATCCAGTGTTCCATGCTAGGACAAAACAGATTGAGGTGCACTACCACTTTGTGAGAGAGAAGGTACTTGCATGAGAGATTGACTTGGTATATGTCAGCACACAGGATCAAATAGCTCACATTTTTACAAAGGCATTGGGTGCAGAGAAGCTTCGAAAGTTCCGAAGCTTACTTAGAGTTGCAGAGATAGAGTTGAGCTTGAGGGGGAGTGTTGAGATGGCAAGCTCAACATGTGCAAACATTGATGATGGATCGCCTGGCTAGATGGGTCCGCACATCTACACTTAGCATGTTGGTGGTCATTATGATACTCACATGGCCATTGACTTATCACTTATTATATTTAGTTTATTACACCTACCTACAGCTGGCAAAGACATAGCGCCAGCCGATTAGTGTAGTCGGTTATGCACTGTTTGACTTAGTAGGCCACTTTCATTTATGTTGTATCTTATCTATACTTTGTGTACATTGTATAGAGTGTGGAAGAAGAAGAAAAAATCAGTACGAAAACGTTTTGGCCTCCATCTCTCTTCTTGTGTTCTTGCGTGAGCTTCCTCTTGTGTATACAGTGTGTGTTTGGCGCCGCAGCTCAAGCAAGTCCCCCCACCACGCGATTCTTGACATTTAGATTGGGAAAAATATGATAAGTTGACAAAGTAAGAAAGAACCTACTATTGCATTGTCTAGTACAAAAGCTGAGTACAGAGGAGTTGCCTTAGTGGCTTGCGAAGCAGTTTGGTTAATGAAACTACTAAAATACTTGGGAATACAGCTGGAAAGTAGAGTGAGATTGCATTGTGATAACCTCATCAATGTTATGTTGGCTAGCAATCCTGTCTACCATGCTAGGTCCAAACATATTGAGGTTCACTACCATTTCATCAAAGAAATGGTTCTTACAGGGCAAACTGACTTTATTCATGTGAAGGCTAAAGACCAAGTAGTAGACATATTTACCAAGTCACTTGGTAAATAAAAGTTCATATACTTCAGATGGCTACTTGGAGTTTATCAGATGGTTTGAGCTTGAGGGGGAGTGTTAGAATATCAAACTCCCGTTACTCTTCAATCAGTCTATCTTTATGTGTGTGACCGACATTATTTGGATACAATTGTACACGTGCGTGATATTCAATAAGTCAGTATAGTCAGTGACTTAACTATAGTTAGACTTGGTTAGTCATACCTATGTGTGTAAGTCTCTTTTAGTTAGTATGATGGAAGAATAATGGAAAAAGAATAACAATGAGCTAAGGCTCATCTTCTGCTCCACTTTGTCTCTCTCCCTCTCTTCCAACAATTATAGTATTGGTAGGGAGCAATAACAACAATTTAAGATACAATCCTAGATGGAGCTTTGGTGGATTGGTGATGCCCAAGTACGAATTGAAAGTCATGAAATCTTGAAATGGTTATTCTCTCATACATGTATTTCTGATATTATAAAGTCTCAAAGTGAAGGTGAAATGTTGATAGTCAATGGTGTTGGTAGTTTTAATGTTAAATGGCATATTAGTGCTGACTTAAAAAGTATCAAATGTATGCTTGGATTAAGTAATGGGGCCAATGCAAAATATCCTTGTATTTATTGCATGGAGAGTTTGGGATCCAAAGAATGGAGTACTTTGCGGCCAGCAAGAAGAGCCTGACTCGAAACTCTATAGATTTGAGCAAGTTCAAAAATGTGGATGGCTTGTGGGATCCTATTCTCTCAATCTCTCTAAGGAACGTTCATATTTGTACATTACATGCAAAAATTAGAATAATTGATAAGTTTCTTAGATTGCATCTTGACTATGCATATTCAATAAAATCAGTATCTTTGCCAGATGAATGCATTGATAAATGTGAGGCTTTATTGTCAAAAATTGGTTTTCATGGAGATCAAGTTCACTTGAGAAATGATCCAATAGCCTCAGGGAAAGCAAGAGAGGTCTTAGCAGATGTCTCCATGGGGGGTGCAAAAGCTAGACGATTTCTAAGAAATCATACTGGTAAACAAATGAATGCAATGTGGGAGTGTTGGAGAGAGTTGTGTGCAATCACAACAAATGTGGCTAGCACACCACAAATTGCATTCCTACAAATGGGGGTTTGGAGACACCTTGACATATTTTTAAAAATGCTCAAGGAACAAAAGATAACATCTAACTATTCGGAAGAGTACAAAGGTTCAATTGTGAATCTTGTTCAAGCAATTAAGGAAGCTTGGGGAGAAAAGGATATTACTTTCTACTTGGTAAGATAGACATAAATTTGAACCTTTCTACTTTGAAAACAAGTTTAATGATTTAAACTGATTATTTCTTGTTGGGTTGTCATAGCATATTCTTCTTATTCATGGGCCTTATTTTTTGGAAGAGTAAGGACCTCTAGCAACTTATAATAGCCAAGGTATGGAGAAATCTCACTACCAAGCACGTATGTATTTCTTTTGGAGCACTAGACATGGAGGAGGAGTAACAAAAACCAATGCCCTTCAGGAGTTATTCAATTGGTTTTTCGAAGACAACTTCAAAGATCAAGAACACAATAAATGCGGTGGAATCTAAAATACCGATACTATTTTCAAAATATTATATACATGGCTAGCTTTTAAAAGCCTTTACATCCTTGTCCTCCTCATGCATTTTTCCTCTATAACGTAAAAAATTTCTTCTCTTGTATCCAGCTATGGATTTGATATCTATTTTGTTTGCTGCTAAAACATAAGATGAGTATGCCAAGAAGTATCTAGCCTTGGATCCAGAGAAGCTGGGATCATAACCAAATATTTGGATGGCTGTTGTCTTTTCTAAAAACATAACTTTTTGCGCATTGTATTGCAAACCTGAGAATCCAAGAATCCTTGTAAGTGCTTTAACACACACAATTGGCCATGAGGCCTCCTCTGAGAAAGTGCTATGCAAAACCAACAGATATCAATCTTCAATATATAATGCCCAAGTGCAACATCTTTTAGGGAACTACCACCAACTCTCGATCCTTTGGCTCTTCCCAAGAAATTATCCTCATCTGCAATCTCCAACTGTAAAAGTAACAGTTAGAATGAAAAAAATGAAAATATATATGTGGTTCCACAAAAACAAAAGAACGCATTACCATTTGATTTTCATCACTCTTAAGTTTGCTTGGATTCCATAAGTTAATTGATGTCTCATTGACATCCTTGAGATCTTTTACATATTCTGACTCCTCCCTTTCGAAATTGGAGATTCCAAGCTTCTCTTGAAATTGGGCAAACTCTTTGTTAGCAGCCTGTAACTCTCTCTCAGTATCTTTAACATTGCTTAAACATAGGGAAAAAGCATTTGATGCATCTATAAACTTATCATCAGAAATTTGAGAATCTAATTTAAGTAAGTCCTCCTTGGACTCATTTTCAACATCCACTACGCCTTTTGCATCTACAGATGCCTCTATAATAACTACCAAACAATAATCTTCTCTCAAATTGAAAAGAATTTGCAGATCAGAAAATAATATGTACTCCTTGCCTTTAATTGGGAAAGTAGGCAAAGATGGAATGATAAGGCTTGAAGGAGTGTCAGATGGCTCATCAACCTCTATAGTGGTCTCTTCAATTAGTGTCTCTGCTTTGAATTCAGCAGCATCCAAGTCCTTTGCAATTATTGCTTCCATCTAGGTGTCTAGTTGCTCCTCAACATCAACTTCATGTACAATATCTTTAAGAAGGCAACAACTAGATAATTTTGAGGTTTCTTTATGCTTTTTCATCAGAACTTAGAGGATATTTCACAAGGGGAAATACAATGAATGTAGTAGACTTAAGCATAAGCTTGCATTTTTATGGGTGTAAACAACATAACTTGGGTGCATAAAATCTATCAAGAGAATGATAACCACATTTCTTGGTAAACAAGGACTTCTCAGTGCCTTCCAACAGGGATGTGAACATACTCCTTGGAATCCAACTAAACAATAGGATATGCCAACTCTTCAAACTCTGCAAAATCTTCCTTGATAAAGTCATTTGAGAAATTAAGAACTTGATCAAGGTCCCACCCTGGATTGAAAATCTCCCTAGATGTTGGATAGAAAGCAATGTCAATATTGTTTTCTATGAGAAAATCCAAAAGCTTCTTAGAGGCTGTGACATTTGTAATTTGAGATAGCCCTGGGATCCTCACAGGATACTTTGAAGCCTTTCCCTTCTTTGGATCCTTCCTTGAACCTTCAGTTGTCACAGACATATGAGATGCTATTGAAACATCTGAGGCAACTGACTCCTTTGTCATTGTGGGCTCAAGGACTCTTTTCGTCTTCATAGATGTGGAGGCAGACATGTGTGACATCTCTGTACCAGACATATTCTTGAGCTCCAATAGCTCTAGACTTCTTGCCTATACAATGCAAATATCAAGGTATAAGCCTTTTGAAGTGGTGCACTTGCTCCGTGTTGGAGGAGTTACGAATATGATGCGATTAAGAGCCTTTTGGAGTCTCCAAACCCCACCATCACACCGTTTCCGCGAGAGTAGGAAAACGAATGCTGGACGAGTCAGGAATACGATGCAATAGGAAGAAAATCAAAAGCTTTCTATTTATCTTCTTGCGCTATGTTGGACAAGTTAGGAATACGACGAGTTAGGAATACGACACAATAGGATTGTCCCTATGGTGGGGATGACCTTGACGAAGGGGGTGATGGAGTATGGACGGAGGGGGCAATGTGGAGATTTAAGGTGGAGTATGGACATAGGGGTTGATGCAGGGGTGACGGAGGGGGTGTCAGTGATGATGAACAAGGAGATGGAGGGGTTGATGTAGGGGGTGATGGAGGGGGTGATGGAGGGGGTGTCAGTGATGAACAAAGAGACGGAAGGGGTGATGGAGACAATGTTGGAGACGTTCGATGCGCAAGTAAATGGGTAAGAAAAGTGTGCAAAAAATTTGGGTGGCCTTAAATAGGCGCGAGGGGGGAACAAGGAATGTTCCGGAAACCCTAATCAAACGGCCAATGAGAACACGACGCGTGGACATCAGCACCCATTGTAAAAGGGTTTTCTGTTCATGGCATAAAACATGGAGTTCTTATGTTTGCAGAAGAACTTCATTAGGATCCACATAAGAAACTTTCATACATAATTCAGTCATTATTCCCTTACATTTGTCTTAGATGTCATTTAATCTCATAAGTTCCTTTGTAACTTGACATTCAATTTTTAGTTTGTATCAAGAAAAATGGCAATGATAGTGTATATGAGGACCTTCAACTTGATCAACAAGTGGTAATTGATAGTTTACAGGTTATGTCACATTGGTTTATGAAGTTCATCAGCTTGGAAGATCCAACTTTTGTCAAGAGCACTCCAAAGTTGACTAGGTCCACAAGTGACATGGAGTAATAGTTGCAAAGGACTTATGTGACTTGTATATGATCTATATGAAATCTTTTTTGTGTGGAAGAAGGAGAGGAGTCAAGCCCGTGTTTTGCGGCGCATTTTTCGGCCTGCAAACCTGTGGAAGATGGAGGGAGAGTTGAAGACTATGGTGAATGCTCCAAAGCATGCAAACACAAAGCAAACTAAAGATCAAGAGAAGATACAAACAAAGAAGGTAAGAGTCAATTTTTCCCATCCATTTGCTAACATGGAAATGAGTTGTATGACAGTCCATGAAAGGGAAAAATAGAGATAAAGTATTCAGCCTGCTCTTATGAGCTTCTTTTTCCATTCTCTTACCATATTCGTGTACCATTGAAGCCCTTCTTGTGCCCAAGTACTTGAGTGACTTTGGGGCAAGTCAAGAGGTGATTCTTGCCAATGTATGGGCTGAATAGGCTCTCCCAAAACTGTCATAAATAGGGAAGCCATTAAAACTCATTCATTTGAAGGGTTTTCTTAAAATCTAATCACTTCCTTGTGTAGACAATGCTCCCAAAACAATAGGGCATTGGTTGAGATTGTAATGAGAGACTTTCCCATGAGTTTGTATACATTTTTGAGTCAAGTTTGAGGGCTGGAAATTACTATTTTAATGCAGGGATGAAGTACATTTGTGATTCTATTGATGCATTTTTATCATCCTTTGGACTCTATGTCAGTTGTGTAATGAGTTCTATCTCTCTATACGTTGTATCTTGAAGTCTCAATACATGTATCTTCATGAAATGGAGGGCATTAGAACTTGAATTTGTTATAGGAAATGGAACAAAATCTGATATAGATCTATGCATAAACCTCATGGTTATTGATGTAATTGGATCCAAGTCTATTATGGTAAACTTGTATGACACGGCTATGTAAGATATTGGTTACTCTCTATCTCATCTACTCTCTCCATAACCCGATAATCCATCAAACCCCAATCTTTTTCCTCTATCCCCTTTGAATCTCTCACTCCTCTTCTCCTCTAAACCCCGGTGGTAGACCTTCGACCCCCAACATGATGACACCATGAGTATATAATAACTTCTCAGTTGGTGCGAACACGATTTCACATCTTACGTCATGATTGTCCGATAATTTTGACATATCCGATTGACAGAGGTGCCGTACGTCCAACGTTGATCACGTCGAAAGATTCTAAGTTGTCCAAAACAATGGAATATAATACTTCAACAACTAAGGTAATAACCTTCATCGCGTTGTATTGGAGTTGTGGAGGCGCTGAGTTGTCCAAAGCAGCGCGATAGCATAAATCAGAACTTTTGCAACAACCTACATCGCATAGTATCAGAGCTATAGAGCTTCTTCTTGTATTCTCACACTGCACTACGACCGGGGAACTTGTGCATTTGTGTTGCGTTGGAATCTGCCAATACGAAGCGATTAGGGCAAAGGAGGAACTCAAATTTGCTCTATCGCATTGTATTGGCCCAATCTTTATTGCGAAGCAAGGAGGAGGAGTTCAAGGCTTCCATCTAGTCTCTATTACGGCGCGATGGGAGTCAGTTGTCTTCGTGTTTAAATTCCTTATCGTGTCGTGTGGGTTTCAATGGCCATGAAAAAACAAACTGCAAGGAAGGTATTGGTGAAGAAGTCTTCTAAAGAAGGTCCTGAGCTAACTATTGAGGAGACAGTTGAAGAAATTGTTGTCTCGGTTACACTAGCTAGTAAAGTTTGTTCAAGTGAATCCTCAGAGAACAAATTATGTGGTGAGTTTGAGCCCTCATCTTCTCCTCACTCTCAGGTTCCCAAGGAAACCCCTATGAGGAAAAAGAGAAACTCAAGATGGTTTTATGTAACGTGTCCATTTTGTATCTTCAGGACACGTCTTAGTAGTCCATCGGAAAGGATGTCTAGAAAGCTCCACCCGGCACTCCCATGGAATGTTACGGGGTTTGCAATCTAGGGCTTTCCACGTCTACCACGTAGCGAAAGTATTCCGACCGTTCCCACTGAGGATCGACCTGAATTAGGGTTTTCCTTATTGGTCATTTCCTAACGGCAACTAGCGTCGGACCCAAGTGAACTACTTTACGCAGAAACGCTAGGTCCGAAATGGATTCACATTGCACTTGGTTCAAGGAGAATGGGAAACGAGAGGGATGCAAAGCTCAACCTCTCTGCCATAAGGCATAGTCCCATTCTGTTCCCCTAAAACAGCGTAAATCAGGATCAATCATAACTCTCGGTCAACGCTTTTGTTGGTCATGTTCTTCGACGAGATCTTCTGGCCATCCATTGTGATTTGAGAAAAGTTCCCGGCCAACCGGGACTACCCATCCGTAGGACGGACCTGTGGCCCATCCTCTGCACTTTCCTCGGGTTGTTTTAGATATTTAATTACCTAGCACTTTTAGTTGGACATGTAACAATCAACTTCTTTAATTAGCCTGTTAGGCATTGGTTCTTTCACGTAATCATATCACTTGACATAGAAAAACAATGTCAAACAAGTTCCTTATTAACAGGTTATCATATTTATCTTTGAAATACAAAAAGTCCAGCCCATAGGCTTATCCACAATCCCCCCGAAGGCTATCCAACAATCCACAGGAATTACCAATCCAAGTTTCTGCCCGTAGACTAGTATGCGGGCCTCGAGATCCAATCCCTAGTCACGTTAGCCTCTTGTGCAGGGCCCGGAAGGCGAGGGATTTATGGCCAGAGCCCCCCTGGCACCCAAGAGTCCTCCTACTCCAAGTAGCACTCAATGGAGAGACCTCTCGTGGCGGGTTCGGTCCACTTTCCCAGCGCGGTTAACAACCCCCTTGGTTAGGGTCAGGAAGGTAGTCGGGGGTAACTGAAGCTGCCTCTCCCTTCAGGCCTTCAACCTGAAGTATTAGATATCCATTTATCTTTTAATTCATTGCTCAAACAAAACCAAACAGTGCTCTTAAGTCTGTAACAAGCACAAACATTTCCATTGGTCGTTTTTGTTGGCAAATTGCTAAGGAATGAATCCTTCATTTTGAATACGTCCGAGCACTAGATCCGGGATGACTTGCAACTTGGCAAGATCACCTATATCCTGGGTTAGGGCGTACCCGACTTGGTCAAATCTTAAGTTCATAGGTTATTTCAGTTTATCGTCTGGTTTTTAGCTTTCAAACAATTATCTTTACTTAAGAAGATACTATATTAGGATGATTATTCATCCTCTTGCAAGATAACTTGCGTAAGGACCTACCAACCTCATTGTGAGAATTGGCCATTCCCTTGTGATCCAATCACAAGATCATATGACTCTACACTTGTTGCGCAAGTGTCGCATCGAACTATGAGACTATTCTACTCATCGAGTGGAGTTACGAAACAATTTGTTCTAGATTACATTGGGCTGACGTTGTCAGTCCTAGGGTTCCAAGTTCCATCTTGTAAGATTCTTAAGGACAAACCCTAGATCATTTCCCAAATATGTTTCACTGTCCCTACATTCGGTGAATGTGGGCAAGTATTTTGGGTATAGGAGTTTCAGTTTTAGCAATACGTACGATTAGGTCACGTATTAATTTTCTAGTGAATTTCTTGGAATTTAACTCATTCTAAACGAGTACTCAGCGGTTTAGGTGTTTTAGGTTTATGCCAATTTGTTTAACTCTAGAAGATAATTACCTTATCATTTCCACATGACTCATTGACTACGCGTAAATTGATTTTTCAACCCTAACTTATTGATTTAAGGTCAGGCATAGATTAGGTTAATTCCAACTAATCTTCCTATAACTTTGCGAACAAAATTCATGCTAAACAAGCAACCTTTTACTTGATAATTTATGCAGTTGACAAACGATAATTTCCTAGAGTTATGCATCGTAAGACTCATCATTTCATGCCTTGCACTTTCCATGATGATTCATTGCGAAGAGGATATGGGTTAATAGTGCGATATGCCGTTTATACTTCCAAGATTAAATGAAGTATACTATTTTAATGGACATTTATCTAATTTTAATTCATTTCAATGCATAAAGCTATTTGCTAGAAATGCATTTATGCTTCCTTTATTTTGCTTGTTTTATTGAAAGTATTAATGACTAAGTTCCTCCGTTGTGAGCATTTAGAACAAAAATGTATCCTATTTCCAACAATTATCCTTGGATGATTGAATTACAACAATACCAAATAGAAATTAGGAAGGAAAACCTGGACTTGGGTTGAGATGTCCACGTGGATGCTAGGAGACGATCCTCCTGCGGTTGTGCCTTGGGTTTTCTTAGGAGGCATCGCGAATGCGGCCTATCCGACTTGGATGCAGATTTATGACTTGGCCACCTCCTTTCCACGCGTAGCTCCCCTTTGTGACAGCTTGCACCATCTTTCGGAAATGGTTTCTAGAAGGTCTCCTCCTGCGAACTTGAGTGGGGATTTCCTACAGGAAGGGTCTTTAAAACCCCGGCTTAAAAGTGGGAAAAAGGCCTTGATCTCAACGGGGTAACGGGCTTTTAAACCCCACTTGAGAGGGCAATATGAGGGCTCACGAAAAAGGGCTTTGGATCCTGGGACTGGGTGGAAAAGAAAGGGGAAAAAAGGTGTGTAAGACCTTCAAGAGGTTATTTTGTGTGAGAAGGGGAAAGGCCTTAAAGAGGCACATGAGGGAATTTTATATGGGGGGAAATAAGGGTTAAAGGTACCATATGAAGACCTTTTTTGGAAATTTGGGGGGAAAGGGCCTAAGGGAGCCTTAGAGAGGAATTTTAAAGGGGAGAAAAAAGTAGCCTTTAAAGGCTATAGGAAAGGGCATAAGGGCCCTTAAAGGAAAAATTGGAGGGGGGAAAGGAGTAACCCCAAAGCCCACAGGAAGGGGGGCTTAGGAAGCCCCCCTTGGAAGCTTCTAAGCTTCAAGAAGCTTATGACACGTGGAGGGGGGTTTTGAGGTCGTCAGCTGGCGGTGAAGCTCTTGCGGCAGCAGCAACTGATTGTGGCAAGGTCTCCTCCTCCAACGGCTCCACGGTAGTCCTCCCCTCTCTCAAGCGGCATAGGCGGCGACCTCCTTAGCTTCTCCCTCCCTCACGATTCCTCAGGCCACCACTTATGGCATAAAAGGCAGCGCCTCCTCCCTTCGCTTGCATCCCCCCCTCCCCCCCATTTATATAGGTAAGGGGAGGGGGATCCTCCCTCCCTTGCGTGTCAACAGGCATGGCTAAGAGCTTAGGCAAGCTCCAACAAGGAGCTTGCCCACCATACTATTCCCCTCTTCCTCCAGCTCGACAATCGACTGGAGGAGAGGGGAAATAAATTTTTTTTGCTTTTATCTCAGAATTATCCACTTCCATTGTCTTCTTATTGGGGCAGTTCACGCGTGCCTGCGCCTTCGAGATATTACATTTTATATGTAGAGGTGTTTTGCAGAGATCAGGAAAGCTCAAAAGTCAACTAGTCACCTCATTCCTAAGGTTGCATTTTTTAGACTGGTCAAGGAGATATCTAATATGTTGTCCTCTATTGCATCTGTGGATGATCTCAACAAGAGATGACAGCTATCTGCCCTACTATGCTTGCAAGAGGTAGTAGAGGATTTTTTAATAGATTTTATGAATGATGCTTATATTGCAGTTGCCCATGCACATCAAATTACATTAATGAATAAAAAATTTAGCATGGTTAGGAGACTTGGATATAAGTTTGACAAAGTTTTGAAGCCTCTTCCATCAATTGATCAAAAGGCATTTGAAATCCTCAATGTTCCACCCAGGAGAAAGCAGAAAGTGCCACTAGCACCCAAGAATGAAGAGGTTACCCATTTGTATCCTACAAGGGTTGCAAGTGAGTAGGAGGTTGTCTTAGAGGAGAAAAGGAAAGAGGTAATAGAAAATGAGGATCTGATCTGGCAAAGAAAGATTTTGTCTCTTGGCCAAGTGAACTACGAGAGGATGGGCAAAGTGTACGGCCAAATGGTCGTGAATGTTTCTGTTAGTCTTGAGAAAGAAGACTACCTCAACATTTCTTTAGAGGATAAGATCCTATTTGAGAAAAAGAATACTCAACTAAAAGATTCAATAGTTTATTGTTGTTTGAGGTAAGGTCTTTTGCTTCTCTTTATTTACAATGAATTTTTCCAAGGGTCCTTATATTGCACTCATTCTCTTATTCATTCTTTACTTTGTATACATGGCATATGTTGCTTCTCTTAGCATTGATATTGCTAAGGGTATATTTGTTATTGATTCACTTCTCTCTATGGATTTGTTTTCAAAATCTGATTCAAATATTGCAAGGTTTTTTAAGGACTTTGATAGTGTCACAAACCATCATATTTTTTTTCCATATATTGAAAGGTACTTTCTTCAATGTTCTATCTCTTGATGATTTGTCTTTAAGGTTGTTTCTCACTTGTGTTTTGGTTTGCAGAGGAAATTGGAGCCTAATCTATATTGACATTCCTACAAGAGAGGTTATTTTTATGAATTCTCTTTCAGGAATCCATGGCCAATCAAAGATTTATTGTCAATAAACACTCTTTATTTTATCTTTTGTTGGATAAAGTTTATAGTATTCGCTAATAAGTTAATATGTGCAGTGCTGCTAGACTTGGTACTACCCACTTGGACACCATCTTTCAAAGCATTGTTGATCCTTAGAGACCTTTCAAGTTTCTACTTCAAGAGGTCCCATTGCAAATTGAAGTACATAGTCGTGGCTAGAGAGTGGTTTCAAATGGTTCGAGGATTATAGATTCAAAGTTACTGAATGTAGAGGGGGTGAATGTAAGTTTCCTATGTTTTATCCTTTTTATAGTGAAAGTCTCTTGCTACTTCAAATAACTTGTGTGCTTTGTTACAGTGCAGAGACTACCCTGAGTCATACATGTGGTGGATACGGGAGAGGTGTATTGAACTAGTTTTAGATAGGGCAATTACGTAGGTGGATCGAGATTCCCCTCTCCCAGCTAAAAATTCCAAAGGGCAGGCAACAACGAAGGGCAAAGGCAAGAAAATGGCAATCACCAAGAAAAAGAAGTCTCCAAGGTCCAAACAAAAGGGGCCCAAAATGAAGGGCATGCCTAAGCTTTCTCCATTGAAATTTAGTCCATCCCCTCTAAAGCCCAAGGATAAAAGAGTGCCTGAGGTAATTAAGTTCTTCGAGTGACCAAGGAAAACACCGACTAAGAGGAAACTAGTGATGAGGAATGAAAGTATGGAAGATGAAGTAACTTTTCCAAAGAAAAAGAGAAGTCTTAAGGATGGAGAAGCTATAGATCAAGGAGAAGCTAAAGAACAGCCCGAGGATGGAGAAGCCAAAGATCAAGAGAAGCTAAAGAATAGCCTTATAATTACTAGTTTGTCTATTTGTACTGAAGTAACAGTCCCCTTGTGTATACATCTGTAGTGCAATATTCTAACCCAAAATGTAATGATATGTCATTTTGATCTTTCCCATGAAAGATGATTTTTTGTTCATAGAATCATAGAGAAATATAAAGCTTGTGCCAAGTATTTCCTATTAAATTGTACTTGCAATTTTTAAACTCATGATATAATGAAATCATTTTGGTCCACAAACGACGATTTGTTATTCATAGAATCACTGCAAAGCTTATACCAATATTTTTTTTAATTAGTACTTATCAATGTGTATAATTCCATGTTTCTGGCAGCAATATTTGCGAGAAAAGAAAGATTCAAAATTATTTATACATGCATATTTATGGTCCAAAACTCACAACACTAGGAGGCAAACAACTCATACATGATACAAAGCTCTCAACCCTTTTTCCAATTACAGCACCATTTACCTTGAACTTATATCCAAATGTAACATTCTCTAGAAACTCCAAGGTGACTCTTACATCCTTAAGACTCCACTTTGAAGTAATGTTCACCTCCTTTTCTTCTTGTGCGGTAACTTGCATTGTAAGTTTCAATGTATTACAATCAATATCTGAATCTAAAGGAACCCAAGCACCCAATCTAAGTTTATATCTTCCGTAATCAAAACTTATGATAAGAGATTGTTGAGATATATTATAGGATAAACCCAATGATTGAGGGCACACATTGCACCTTATGAATTCACCTTTGTGGTTAGATTCCTTGACTTTCCAACATAGACCTAAAATTTTATCCAAATCTTCCTTTGAAAAATTTCTGTTTAGCCATGAAACCTTTGTCCATTGTAAATATGCTATTTTAAAGCAAGCTACAAAAACATGCAAGGGTAAAAATCACGATAAGCGTACTCTTCTTGAGATCCTTCCAGGAGTCATAGCCTTTTGACAATCTTGAGCAATCTTGAGTTTACAACTCTCCATTGTTGCTTCATCAGGCACCTCCCAATCCAAAGATGAGAGGCTTGGTAATTGCAGATCTTCAAGGTATCCATACACACCTACTCTTGAAGGAACTACATATTGTGCATAATACACAAAAATTCCTCTTTCATGAAAAAAACTCGTGGTCTGATTAGCATAAATAATGTTTACAAATTCTTTATGAATGGCATGGAATGTTTCGCTGAGGCTCTCCATAAGTTGCCACTCAAAAATTGTTGATGGAAAGATATATGCAACCAACAATCCATTATTTAGCATATGCTTCAAATAAAACCATATACTCACGTAAACCTCACAACTCAAACTTACAGTGTGCTTGCTAGGAAAAACATTCCTGTGGAGCCAAGTGCATATCTCTAGCCATGTAAACATGTTGCACCAAAGAAAACCAGCCTTGAGGCGTGGTTTTGAAGGCCAAGATACGTCCCTTCGAATAATATTTGATATCCCCTTGTTTTATTTTTTTCACTCTATGAGAGCCCCTACAAGACGGTAGCATTGTAATCCAATCCTTTATAGTAAATGTTTTGGGCTCCCATTCTCCATTTGCACTCTTTCTATACATGGTGCAAGAGTTTATGGAATGAGAAGGATGCCTTGTGGATGCCATGTAAAAGACAACGAGTATGCAGACAATGTGCAGATAAAGAAACCTAAAAAGAGAGGTCAAGGAGAAAATTAAAAATACTATGAGCGCCAAGAACTTTGAAAAATATCCCGATTTTCAAAATGGTCTTAATTAACTTAACTTTTTGATGTCTTCATCAAAGGTTTTGAAAGAGTTAATAGGGGCCATTAGGACTACCAAAACTCATTAGGGTTTGAAGATTTCAGCTAAATAGGAGGGGAGAATGACAAAATAAACTCTATTATCTCAAAAGTAGAGAAGACAAGAATACCATATTTTTGTCCGTGTGGCAAAATCTCTTTGGCCCTTTTCTTAATCCATGGATTAACGAAAGTGTCATTTTTAATGTTTTTTGGCCCTAATGCATTGCCAATAGTTGCAATGTCACATACATAGTTGACCCCAAGATGGACCTTTGCCCCTAGTGTAGTCGAAAAACCACTTGTGATGAGGGGTGACATGAAAAGAGGCACCTAAATCTAAAATCCAAGTGTGCATCTCATCATCTATATCTGCAATCAAGGTTGGCATGTGCATTGAAAAACAAGAATAGACAAAGAGGACATCATTCCCACTATCACTCTCATGACTGACTACATTCATCTCTTCAATCTTTACAATGCTCTTCTTAGTAGGTTGACTCTCTTTCTTCTCTTCGTTGCTGTCATTTGTCTTCTTGCCCTTGCCTTTCTCTTTCTTCCATCTATAGTAGTCATGTTTGAAGTGACCCTTCTTGCCACAATGATGGCATTCAACATCCTTACCACATGATTTATTGCATCCCTTACTGTTAGACTTCCCTTTCTATTGCGATCTGCCTTTGGTATGCAAAGCACTAGAAGACTTGCTAGACACATTGTTCTGCCAATTCATTTCTTCCATGAGTAGAGCACTCTCTACATCCGAATACAATAGCATAGCATTAGAATTGCTCATAGTAGTCCTAAAAGTATCCCAACTCTCTAGCAAAGTGCATAGCGAGAATGCAGCTTTGAACTCCTCATCAATGTTGAACTTCAAGGTGACAAGATGGCTAAAAATAGAATTAAACTCACTAAGGTGAGTATACATGGCAGTGCCTTCTTTCATGTAGAAATCCATGAGTTTCTTTAGCCAGTAGACTTTTCTTACAGCACTTTTCTCGGCATACAATTCCTTTAGTCGCGTCCAAATGGCATAAGCAGTATCAATCCCTTATATGTTGAACAACAAAGCATCAGAGGGACTGACAACTAGGATGGTCGAGCGAGCAAGCTCATTCAGCTCATCCTAGTCATCTTGATCTACATTTGCTAGTTTTATCCCCTTCTTCTACAACAAGATGTTATAGCACTGCTTTTGTCAAATTGCAAAGTTGTGTGCTCCTTCAAGCTTCTTGATGTGCAGTAAATTGCTATTGTCACTATTTCCAGCCATAGTTGCACCCCAAAAGTACACAAATGCAAGCCAAAAAATGTCAAGACAAGTGACTAAGAAGAACTGTAAATTTCAGCCAGCAAGAGATTCCAAGATCTTTAATTCAGATCAATTTACTAATCATATCCCAACATATCAATGGCATATGGAATCAGTTACATACATCAGTGTATGTCAAACAAGCATTTGATAGTTGCATGTATGACATGTCTGTAGACAAGACTTGATGTCCACTATTTACGGCTTCAAAATATCTACACAAATTGATGCATTTTAGCCCCCAAAGATGACATATAAAGCATGTCCAATATCTGCCCTAAGTGTATGTGGATAATCTAGTACCAAAACAGTGTCTACCAACTCAAGCAAGAACCACAGAGCCCAAGTAAAACTCTCTCATATGTGTTCTTGTGGCCTACAGTTTTATGACAGTCAGGAGCAAGATTTCATTCCTCCAAAACAAGCATAAGATCTTCCCAAGGTTTTTTCCACATACATGACATCAAAGTCAAGCATCAATACATAATTTTGAACCCTTGAGATCAAGCCTCGAAGCAATGCATGAGACATGTATTGTCAAAATAACATTCAGTCCTGTATGTTCTAGCCATAAAATCCCTATTAAAATTGAGTCAAATCTCAGTCAAAATCAGCCCAAATGCACTTCAATACATAGGCATATCATTCCTCCTTAGTGTCTTGACATCACTTGAGCATGTATATACATCAACATGCATGTCCAAGAACCAATGTCATTAAAGGATAGAGAGCTGCCTATAAATTGTAGGCAGTGGATGTGTATTCTAGCCATAAGCAAGTCTGCAAACTGAGCAATATGATTGCCAAGATTAGCCCCAAGTGACCTCAAGACAATGCCACATGATCCCTGAGACATCTAGCATCGACTAGCATCCAATAGCCATCAAATGAGCATGATCTGTATGCAACAGACACACAAAGATATGTGTTGCACTATTTCCAGCTCATAAACTATGTAAACCATAGTCCCAAATCTGGAGATAGATGCTTCAAGCCAATGTCAGAACCAACATGTCAATGCCAGGACTCAATACCAAGCATCCAAGAGCTCAAGTGTGCACTCCTTAATTGCTTATGATGAGGGATATGTTGGAAAGTGCCAGGAGACGACATGCTATCTCTACAGGCACAAATAGCTTGGACTATTCAAGTAGGGCAATAGCACTATGTCGAGTCAATGGAGCCCAAGGAGGGGCACAGACAGAGCCAAAGAGGGCTTACACAATGCCTACACAAGCCTCTATGAGTTGCATACAAAATAGAGGTGGAGAAGCTTCAACACACCTGAGCTATGGTTGTCTTGCAACTTGTGATAATTAAAAAAAGACTTACTGATCGTGTTGCCAAGCTCTAGTTGCACAATGCCAAGATCTAGCTCCAAATCGTGTGCTCTGATACCACTTTGTTGAATGCAGAGATCATCAAAGGAATGAAGCTGTAGATGCAAGTGAGAGAGAGAGAGAGACAATGACACAATAGTTTTGTGGTACTCAAGAGTACCCAATAAAGTTTTAAGATAGGTATATAAGTCATGTACAAGCCCATCCCTTAGGCAGGCACGGGCACTGCATTGGGCATCATTTCCCTTTATCCCAACAGTTTGCGGGGTTCTAAGTCTATTCGGTTAAATTGTTGGTGGGGCATCTCAAAAGTGGTTCATTATCTTCTGTGGCCTCTTTGTCACAATTGGAGAAATAGTCTTTTGTAGATCTCTGAATTGATTTTCTTCTTAAAAAATAGAAGAACGAGAAAAGAGAGGTAGTTGTCATAGAAGTGGGAGCATTAGGGAAAGGACACTCTGCACCTTCTCACAACACAAATTGTATTCAAGGATCCACCAATGTTTCATATAGCAATATATATAGAGGAAGCTTATTGACCAAATCTACTACTGAGGTGGTGGGAGCTCAATTCATGCCTTCAAGATCATAAGGGTGAATGTAAATGACAACACAGATCACATTATTTGCTTCATATTGATCCTTCATACAAGAATCATAAACCATATGTGATGAAGATAGTTTGAAAAGGTTTTGGCAGTGTCAGATTCCACAAACAAAGTGAATGATGGTGATTAGCATGAAGTAAAAAGCACAAACACATAAGAGATGATAGCATATTTGAAATACAGTCAGGATGGTGACTTGTTCCGATGATGAGTAGATCTGGAGGCTAAAAGCCTAAAAGCCTTAATTTAAAAAACATAAAGCTTATAAAAAGCTTTAAGACTTATACGACTTTTAAAATTGCCTTTAAGTTTTAGCATGAAAAGCATCTATGCTTTTTGAAAAGCAAAAATGCAAACATGTATATTGGAAAAAATCTATAAAAGGAGAAGAGAAGGAGGTGCAAAGGGCCTTGCCTTACACCTAGCATTCAACTTTTAATTTGTTTGAGGAGACTGGAGGGTGACACGTGTGCAAGTGGAATTTTTTCGTGCCAATCGAAGTAATCGAGAACTTGCTAGTTGAAGAGCCAAGTGATGCATTAAGTTTTTTGAGGTACGAGAATTTAGTACACTTGTTTTAGTTTTCAAAGTGTGTGTTTCCAAACATTAAACAAGGTGTGAGATACATCACCAAAATTGTGTCTCTTTTATATTTTCAAATTAGAACAGGCATTCTGTGTCATTTGGTTTCATGTGTGGCTTGTGTGGTATTGTGAAACTTTAAAATTTTTTGTCTCATGTTGTTCATAAAAAACGTTAATTACTCCAATATGCACTTCTTAATGTCTCGTTGTCAGGTTGTGAGAGTGAGGCTTGCTCTCGATCACCACTCGCATAACAATGCAGTAGTGAAAACGGGCATAGATCTATCCAATATCCATCTCAGTGCTCTTGATGCATCATCCTAGTCCCTAGCAAGCTCTAGGATCAACCAATAAGAAGCTAGCAATTAAACGAACTCACCTATAGCCCTCAAATGTGTCCATCGCATGAATCAAAGCTCTCCTTGCCCAAGTACTACCTTGCAACAAACCTATCCAGCTCTCTCTCTCTCTCTCTCTCTCTCTCTCTCTCAACTTTGAATGTAGAAATGAGCTCCCCTTTGCTCTCCTTGGCTCTTAAACCCCTTGTTATTCAGTCTTCCACTCCCCTTCTTCTCTCTTTTCTCTCTTAATGCATTGAAGTCCCTTTCTTTCCCTATTCTTCCTTGTTTACAGCAGTAACACTACTATTTGCTTCTCTTTTTAAAAAAGTTTTTCCTTACCTAAATGTAGGCAAACCACTAATCCAATCCAACCTAATCACCTAAACTTCAAAAACCACAAAAAATACTTGTGAAAGAGATCTAATGCCTTCTGACTTGTTTCCTATCTATCTCAAGCCTCGGTTCGGGACAAGCCCTACTCCAATGCTTGATTCGGAGTGCACAAGCACTCGAAGCTTGAATCCGTTGGTCTCGGCAATGGAATCAAAATGTGGGAGCTTCTTGCTCAACTGTCAAGACCCATGGACGGCTTATTGCTTCAAGCATTTTAAGCCAAGTGCAATGGCTACCTCTCACATAGCTATGTGCGCTCTCACACCTACGAGTGTATGAGCTTACATTCATGCCCGATCGAGTTGCCTCCTGTCTCAAGCTTATCTCGGTAGCTCCATGATCCAATGTATAAGATCAAGCAAGCTCAACCCTTAAGCTCCAAGCTGAATTGCTCTGCATGAGACAAGATAAGTGAAAAGAAGAGAAGAAGAATAGAGGAGAAGATGGGGAGCTTCTCCACCAAAGTCCCTCACCCTCACACACTCACTCTCTCACTCCCTCACACTCCCTCACTCAAGCATAAAAAAAAGCAAGAAGAACAAGGGAGCTACTTTTAGCCACACACAAGAATGAAATTATTTGTTCACTTTTTGCCTTTTTATACATGCCCTACTCCTCTTTGGGCACCCATTCCTTTCCAACCATTTTAGCCTAGGTCCTCTTTCCCTATTTCCTTCCTATTTACATGGTTCCTTCACCCATGCCCACCTACATTTACAAACTGCACAAGAGGGAGTCTCGCACTCTTTTACAAGGATCTAGGATGCACTTATATATTTAAAAAGCACATTTTCCCTTGTGCACTTGCCTTGGAATTTTGAGTCTGCTTCTTTGCGCTTTTGACCATTTTCATGCTATTTTTTCCATTGGGCCACCTTTTTTCACACTATCCTCTATGTCTTTTTAATTTTGTTTTCTTTCTTTGCATTGTGTTTGCACCAAGGTTAAACCTGCATAAAATCATAGAAAATGCACCTAAGTATAAATTCATAAATGCTATGCACCATTAATTAAGAAAAACTAAACTTACATCTCTTATTTGTATCCTGAGTAGATCTTGTAGGAGGAAGTTGGTATTGTAGCAAATTCTTCACCCACAGTTGTGGCCGTCTCCTTGCTCTAGCATTTTGTATTTGATTAGTCTTGTATTCTCCAACATTTTTTGATCTTGAACCATAGCCTCAAAACCCTTGACAAGTTTATCAACAGATTTGTGTTTTAATAAAGAAAAATAAGGTTAGTACCATTGTTTCTCCTCCTCTTCTTGTCTCTCTCATGGGCTTAAGAAACTTACTTCTTCATGTTATCATAGTATCTGTCTATTGAATTGACAAGAAAACATCTCCTTTTCTGAATGTCATACACTATCAAGCTCCAGTGAGATCTACAAGGCAAGGAGGAGAAAAAAATTACCAAAATTAAAAAGATTTGATATAACTTAGAAGAAACAAATCAAAGAGTTCCTTACCTCTCATCACAAGATACTGTACGAGATCCAAATTACAATCTCTATACCATGAGCACATGTCTACAAGGGATGTTCTAAGATCAACATTGTAGACATGAGAGAATCTATGATGAAAACCTTCTCTTATACATGAAAATGAAGGTTTATAAGAATCAAGCTCCAAAAACAAATAAATTGTAAGTTTCAAGCCCATTTTCTTATTAAAAAAACATGCAAATTTTTCAAAGTTAATGATTTCACAATATACCTTAAGACGGCATTCATCACAAGATCGTTGACCTCCTTGTGAAGGTTGGCAAGGACAAGAGTATCCTCCTCACTAAAGAAAGGAGGATACTCATGTGAAGGTTTGCAAGACAAGAGTATCCTCCTCACTAAAGTGACAGGCACTATGAGATACTTCTATTGCTGCTGTGGCTTTCTAAGAGGAAACACAATATCAAAGTATGGATCAAGCATCTCTAAGGCTTCACAATTCTCGTCGTGCATATTAACATGCCTTTCTCTAATCTTTTAGGTCTCTATCTCCCTTGCCTCCATCTTCCTACCCTCTATCTCACCCGTCTCCCTTTGGTATTGGATTATCCTCTGAGCATTTAGCCTTGTATTGTGGGAATGTGACGGTCATGTGACATCAGTCACCTTCACCTTTTTGCTATTTTTTAGGGGAGGGATCTCCAAAATTCCCTTCATTTTTCTATCAACTAATTCCATCTTGGCTCATCAATTTATTTTATTTGAACCTCAGAAGAGTAAGGGATATAAAGTCCCTTGGCATAACTATGATCATGTGCACATGAGCTACCACAATGTATGCATCCTAGATGAATTCAATCACAAAATCTTCATAGCTTCATGTAGGCAATCCAATGCTGAGGAATGCTAGTTAAAGTCTACATTGCTCCTTTCAGATATATCTTTTACGACCCTAATGAACATCGACATTCATAATGGTAGGCAATGATAGGCACATGGACATTCATAATCCTCCTTAGCTCCTTAAGGATGGAGGCGTGCTGCTAGTATTGCTTCCATCGGAGCTCTGACCTGCAATGCATGCATACTCTTCCCAGTACTAGGATTTTGTTGCATGTTTGGTTCAATTGTCGATCCTTTCTATGCAATGTGCAGGTCTCTGGAAGATAGATACCTCACAATCAACTTTGTTCTAGCCATGTCTATGAAAATGTACAAAGACAATATAAGAATTCCAAATGGAGGAAAGGGCAAAAAACTAGAAAAATGGAATAAAAAGGTCAAACTAGCATAACACCAGGGGGTTCCAGAATTAGGAAGCCCCTCTTGTTGGGGGGGGGAGGCACCTAATTTTGGGACCTCCCCCTTGCATTGTGTAGCTTCTGTCGGGAGAGGGGGGAGAAGGGCGAAGGGGCGATTACACAACACGAGGGCGGGTGGGCCTCCTAAAATTTGGTGCCCCCCTTGTAATGTGCTATTGCTTTTTTTAGGAGGCCCCCCTCTTATGTTGTGTGGTAGCTCCCCTTGTGCGGTTGGTTTTAGGAGACCACCCCCCTCCCCCTTGCGTTTTTTGGTTCCCCCTGTTGAGATATTTGCAATCACACCTACTTTAGTCCCTTTGTATAGGACAACTAGGCTAGGAAGATGCAGTCCATTCTATGAAGAGAGACAAAATCCCATATACACAGTGGATGTTAAGTGCTACCAAAGAACTCTATATAATGTTGTACTTGACTATCACTTTCATATGAGATGAATACAATATCATGATGCTTTCCTCTTTCAGTTAGTGCCATTGTCATTGTCTCTCTAATACACAAGAATGTCTTTATGAGTTCAAGTCTCAATCTTGAAACCTAATTCACTTGTGTAACAGTTGTCTCTTCTTTGTCTATGTCATCATGAGTTTGGTCTCTACCTTCCCATCTCCATAGCTTTTCCATGCTCTAGATCCGCATCTTTGACATGGTATTAGAGCTGGTTGAGCATGGCACAACCCTTCTCTCTATTCCTACAGGTCTCCTCTCACTCCTCCTAGCTTAGCTCCAGCTTAGCTTGAGTACATGAACTCCATTTCCTCACTTCTGTCCATCTTGCCTAGTTGGCAGCCATAGCCAGATAGGTCCTGCAGTGCTTTCTTCTAAGGATCTCCTCCTCACTTCCAGGTGCTTCTCTTTATCAGATTATATTGCAACATTGGCCTCCTAGTTGACCAGCATTGCGTAAATTTCCTCTCGCTGCCAGATTTGCGCCTCTTCCTATTCATACCATCAGCACCATCAGCACACGACAAAGATCAGCCTCCGACCATGGGGATTTGGAAGGCTATGACATAAGCTTTCTACCCATGTAAAAAGTTTGGGAAATGATCAAGTATACAGCCCACACAGAGGAAAAAACCAGGTAGCTGCAGAAAACCTAACACAGTCCACCATAGCTTTGAGCGTCAAGCTCAAAAATCCATCAGTTTCTCTCTCCTCAGGACTCAACAAAGCCCTTGCCACTTTGATTTGATCAACTTTCCCATCAAATCATCAAGGAGTGGAGATCTTGAATATTTGGAAAAATTGAAGACCAACCCACCATAGCCACTTTAATTCAAGCTTCTTCTCTCACTTCAAGCTCTTGCTTCTTCTCAATCAACTGAAGCATTTGTTACTCAGATCTATTGTCCCAGCATCAAAAAAAGGAGGGGAAGGACCTGGAAAGATAGACAAAGGATCGAAGACCCGAATAGGAAGATTCAAGCTCAACATCAAGTTGGACATAGTGTGTTTTCACACTACCATTACTTGTGTCTCTTGACACATTGTAATCTGCTCTTGACACATTGTAATCTGCTCTTTCACTTGTAAAATCTGAGAATCTTGGAACTGATTTTCTACTGCTCCAGCTCTCCAGCATGGGAAAAGACTTACCGATAGCTCGGTTCAAGGGAGTTGGGTTTCACACCTGGCATTCCCGCATCAAGCTCATCTTGATGAAGAAGGGTCTTTGGGCCATCACAAATAGCAAAGAGAAGAAACCTCGGGATGCGGACCTTGCAGCTACTTGGCAAAAGAATGCTGACAAAGCACAAGCCATTATCAAACTGGAATTGGATGACAGCTATATCCACCATGTGGATAACTGTGAGATCTCATAAGATACATGGAAGAGACTTGACACCTTGTTTGGTGCACAGTCTAAATCATCAAAGTATGGTCTCCTGATTGAGTTTTTCAGGCTTGAAATGAAGTCCGGCACATCACTTGCCACACATCTAAATTACATGGAAGGACTTCTAACCCAACTTGCAGGAATCAACATTAAAATGGAAGAAGATGCTTGCATCGGTGTTCTACTTAAGAGTTTTCCTCCTGAATATAATAATGTATCAACAAATTTAATCAACATGCCAAATCCTGAACTTGTTGGTGTCCAAGCATCACTATTAGAAGAGGAAAAGAAGCTAAAAACTAAGGAAGAACCAAGTACCTCTAGAGATGAGCATGCATTATATGTTGGCAACAGGTACAAAGGCAAGAAGGATCAGCTCTTGTGTGACTTCTGCAAAAGGACCGGACACACCAAGAAGTTCTGCCACACAAGAAAGAGGTCACAAAAGGCCTATCTAGTTGCAGTCCAAGAAGAAGAAGAAAATGGAGCAAAGGAAGAAGAAGAAGAAGACCACCAGGAGAAGGACAAACCTCATTAGTCCTTCTATTCAGATTTTTTAGTTTTGTGTTTCCTAGCCCTAATGTCTCAAACATAAACTTGTAAAACTCCTCAGTTATCCTTGTACTACAGCCTTTGTACACTTTGTAAGGCCCCTGCTACAGCCTCTGGATAGCCTTTTCTGCGACAGCCTCTGGTGTTTTGCCATGTTTATGGTGTGCCCAAACTTTGCAGGTGTTGCTTTTACTAAAGCCTCTACACACTTTGTACTTTTGGTTGTGATTGAGGAGGGGTGTTGAGATATTTGCAATCACACCTACTTTAGTCCCTTTGTATAGGACAACTAGGCTAGGAAGATGCAGTCCATTCTATGAAGAGAGACAAAATCCCATATGCACAGTGGATGTTAAGTGCTACCAAAGAACTCTATATAATGTTGTACTTGACTATAACTTTCATATGAGATGAATACAATATCATGATGCTTTCCTCTTTTAGTTAGTGTCATTGTCATTGTCTGTCTAATACATAAGAATGTCTTTATGAGTTCAAGTCTCAATCTTGAAACCTAATTCACTTGTGTAACAGTTGTCTCTTCTTTGTCTATGTCATCTTGAGTTTGGTCTCTACTTTCCAACCTCCATAGCTTTGCCATGCTCTAGATCTGCATCTTTGACACCCCCCTTCCCAACAAGAGTTGCACAACATGAGGGAAGGGCTTCCTAATTTTGTAAGCCCCCTTGCTCCGATGTTATGTGGTTCCCCCTCCCCCCTCTCCTAGTGGGAGCCACACAACACGAGGGGAAGGGCCCCCAAAATTAGGAAATGGGCGGGACCTCAAGATTTTTGAACCCCCCTTCTCACATTGTGCAGGTCCCAAGGTTTCCCTTGGACCCAAACAACTCAAGGGGGGGAGGTCCAAAATGTAGTAATGCTCTATCACATTGTGTAGGGCTTCACTAGTGGAAGAGACTCACCATAAATTTGTTAATAAACACGGATCCAAGCTATGCTAGATATGGCAGTGGACAAAGGTTATAAACATAAAACATGATTGAGATAAATAATCATAACTCAAGTGAATTAGGTTCCAAGATAGATTAACTTGGACTCATAAACACAATCTTGAGTAACACAGAATGATAGTACTATTGCATTGAAATGATTGTCAACAAGTACATGCCTTTATAGCTTATGGATAGTACCATTGTACTCACTATGCATATGGGATTTTGGACATCTCTTCCTAGACCTTCTAGAGCATACATCTTTGTCATATCTCCTAGCCTCTTCAAGGCATAGATTCAGCCTCTATGGGCATTCATCTAGCCTCTATGGCCAAGCATCATTTGCTATTCTCAACAAAATTAAAGTTGAGAATTGGATGATGTTGTTATGGAGGTCTAAGAGGTGTGCAACGTGTGAAATGAAAATTTGATTTTCAAATTTGGGCTAAATAAGGCGATTGCATGTGCTGACGTTAATTGGTACCACGTTAGCAATAAACATTTTCCCACACATGTGAATATTAATGGTGCATGTACATGCCACATGTCCACCACCAAGGTCTCTTCACATGTGTGCAAATGATTGCATACATACCCACCACGTGCACAATATCCAAGACCATAAAGGTCCAAGTGAGGGGCATATCCACCCCTATTCTTTCTCTCTCCACCCCAACTCGTGTTGTGTGTCCACCCTCTTCTCTTTCTCTTGCTATGGAAGGCCCGCTCTCTTCTCTTCCTCTTTCTATCGAAGGCCTATCCTCTTTCTATCCTTAGGTGAGGCCTTTATAGTGCATTTTCTTTTGGACAATTATTATTGTGTTGATATCATTCTTTTTGTCATATTTGGGCTATTCATCTCCCCCCTTTCCAAAAACCTAAACAATTCAAGGGGGATGGGAAGACCTGCACAATGAGAAGGGGGGTCTCAAAATTTTGCACCACCACCCCCTCGTGTTGTGTGGGTCCTCCCCCCCATGAGGAATCCCCACAAGGCAAGTGGGGGGCCTCGAGATTTGGGTGTCCATCCCCCATGCATTGTGTGGGTCCCATTGTGGGACAAGGGGAGGGGGAAGACTTGCACAATGCGAGGGGGTCTGGATATTCTTGCACCCCCTTGCATTGTGTAAGTCTCCTCCCTGGGTGAGGGACCTACACAATTGGAGGGAGGCCCTCCAAATTTTGCATCCCCATCCCCTCACATTGTGTAGGTCTCCTCCTCATGTGAGGAATCCACACAATGGGAGGGGGGAATCATGATTTTGCATCCCCATCTCCTCACATTGTGTGGGTTGTCCTCCCTATGCAATGTGAGGGAGTGCTCTTGAGACCCGTCCTCACATTATGTGGATCCCCCTCTCGACCACCTTGCATTGTGCAGCCCCCC
Source organism: Lygodium microphyllum (assembly GCF_053477565.2). Classification (NCBI taxonomy): domain Eukaryota; kingdom Viridiplantae; phylum Streptophyta; class Polypodiopsida; order Schizaeales; family Lygodiaceae; genus Lygodium; species Lygodium microphyllum. The sequence continues at coordinate 35,405,755 of NC_141147.1, forward strand.
TGACATTATGGAGGTCCACCCTTGGGATCCCCTGTGTCAATTGGAGTTTCTCATATAGTTGTGTTTACGAATGGATGCTATAGTGAGGGAACTCAAGAGCTTGCAAGGAGTGAAAGCACTTGTAATGCTTCTACAGAAGAGCCTAGGAGTAGTGGAGACAACCCTAAGGGTATGCTTCTAGATTTCCTTGCTCAAGTGGGACAAGAGTATCTGCTACCATAGGTATTGTAGGTGATTTCTATCACTGCCACTATGGAGGAATGGATCACAGTCTCACAAGTCTACCTCAAGGAACAAGAGGCCACTTTTGTGGAGAAAACATCTACTAGAGAGGTTCATATTGAGAGCCTTCAGTATGTTCATAGGACTAATGTCTTCACCAAAAAGCCCCTAAAGAAAAGGTTTAATAGGACAATGCTAAGGGTTCTTGAGGGCGTAAAGAAGGCATATTTATAGTTCCCTGCACACAATCAAAAGTGATATATCGTTGAGTACTTTCATGGGTTTGTTTTCTTTCTGAATGTGTTGCTAGGGGATGAAGGAAAAGTGTCTATCGAAGACCTAGAAGATACACAATAGCATGTTGAAGTGGAGATTGATGAGGTGCACAAGGTCTCCTAGCTAGTAGATGTGGCCAATGAGAGGGAACAAAGTTCTCAACTTGATGTTGAAGATTTGAGAAGGGAGAACATAGAGGTGAATTTTGTTGATGAGTAAGAGATTGAGGATGATGGTGATGTTCCTATAACTCTATTCCCCACCTTCTCTATTGGCAAAAGGCAATGACTGATATCCAATATTTTTAACATTAGGGAGGACCATTTCCTTAGCAATTGTTGCACAAAATCTTCGAATATATTTTGACATTATTATTCTAGATTGGGATAATTATATGATTGTGGATTCAAATGTCAAGGAAGTAGAATACTACTTTGTAGGTAGAGACTTTGACCATGATATACAAGGATGCACTTTGATATGAGCATTCTGAGGAAGAGTTCAAAGCAACAAAAAAAAAATTGAATGTATCTCACTTAGGTAGCTTATTGACTCCTAAGTCTTTTCAAATCAGACAATCAAGCATTCAGATATGGAGTGAGGAGTTGTTGGTTTCAAATGAAAATTAGAAGATTGGTTTCATGGCCTATTTTCACTTGGATACTATATTGATTTCCATAATAATATCACAATAATTTACTAGGTATATTTGCTATTTTTTAGCTTGTCAAGTAGTATGAGGATGGGTTCATTGGTTGTGTAGGTGGCAAATAAATTAAGGAAGGTTTAGCCAAGGACTCTACCTTGGGTCATTATATCAAAGACCTCACCTTTCCAAAGTTTGTTGTTTTCCATCACAAGTTCTCAAGGGACAATGTAGAGTTCCCTCTTTTTAAATTGAAAACCCTGTCAAGATTAATTGGAGGATATCCTAATAGGTAGAATGCAAAGAAGATAATGTTTTTGGAGAAACATGAATCTCTATGTACGACATGGTAAATACCACTTAGTGTATGCATCATTTGGCCTGATGAACAAGATCAAGGATCCAAATGTACTTGCAAAATATGAAAAAATGTGTCTACTTAGAACTAGATCAATTCTAAAAATTAATCAACAATATTTAAAAAAACTAGAGCAACAATTACAAGATGAAGCTAGGCCATCTTCAAAGAGGCTATGAATAGAGTGAGCTTTGATCATTGACTGTATTGTCACTTTACTCAGAAAATAGCGGCTTTCCAAAAAGAATGAGATGTGTTTTTATTGTGTAAAAAGATCATTCCAAAAATTGATAAGTGTTTATTTATATCAAGATTTCTCCAAAACTCCTCTTGTATTTATTTCATTGTGTATGGGCTTATGAGGAACTGTTGTTTATGAGTATCCAAGATTTGTCTAGTTTGTTGCTCCATAGTCTGTCTCATTGTTGCATTAGAATTCTACCACAATTCCTTTCTTATTCTTTGTCTCTCCAAATTTTGTATTCTTTGTTAATTTCAAATGTTCTTAGTGCTTCTTTTCTATTAGCTTTATGGATAAGCTTTCTATAGGTCATTGGTGTAATTCTTCTAAACTATTAGCTTTCTCTACTCCTCCACCATGTCTTGTATGACTAAAATAGCTGGTACGAGCTTGGTAATGGATTTTCCCCATACCTTGAGTTAACCATACTGATAGACTACCTTAGTAAACCAAGGGGCATGATTATATATAATGTGTTTTCAAAGCATAAGAAAGGATGCCATTAAGGATTGTACTTTATCAAACATTATGAAAACAATGTACATGTAGTGGGTAACGCGCTTATCTATCCATGCACTAACCATTGACTTTTTACACTTGTCTAATGCTATTTCAAAGCCCTAATAGTTATGTGAGTTCCATACTCACATGTCACAAAACTTAAAGATTATATCTAAAGATTTCCAAATGTTGGCCTTGCGCGATCATGCTTCACTACTATCAGCAAAGCATGGTCCACAATTGCATTATAGTTGCACTTTTACCCGTTGAATTGAATTCTTTGAGTGGACTGTATTACTTGATAAGGATTATTTGAGGGTTGTATAGATACAAATATTCATGCTTTCACACCTCCGATGGAAAGTTTATTTGGCATATCTCTACCATCCTTTGAACTTTTCTCATCCTTTTCAATCTTTACATTTCCACATGTGCATGACTTCTTATTGTTCCTCTCTTAGTATATTTTACTTTCTCTCTCAGAGCTATTATTTGATATCTCTCTTAAGTTATACTTCTCATTTCCAAAGTCGTTTCAATATCACTCTTAAAATCTATTTTTCATTTCCAAAGCAGTTTCAAAATTTGACCTTGAAAATTTTTGGATATTTTAATCCAACCTGATTCCAAGGTATGAAGTCTAGGTTGCATTTATACACCTAAAACATTTAAAAATGTATTTCACACCTTCAATACAACTATATCATTAGAATAATATCCTAAATTTCATATCAAACAAAGTTCTGTGTGTCATATTTACAAAATCAAGCATATTGAACCCTAATAATGATTAAAACTTGATTGTTATTACTATCTTTTCTCAGCTTAGATTTTTGATTGAGTTTCTCAAATCCCTTAAGCTTTTGCCAAGGAGACAAATCATATGGTTGATGTAAGGGTGCTACCTACACAATATAATTCTATCCTATTGAACATTCTTTCATTCTAAAACATTATTCTGTACTAAAGACTTATTTGTAGTGAAGAATGCTTTATATAAAAGAGTTAATTGTCATAAGATATATTAGATATATAATCATATACACTCAATTAGATATGATAATAAATTAGATATACATAATCAAATACACTCAATTAGATGTATATAATCAACTCGGGGGGTTCACTATATATATATTCTCTATATAACGTGCGTTCATGGCCTATTTATAAATATCCTAATCTGTGAATTTTTTTTGAATAAAACACAATCCTTTTCTATTCAATCTGTAAGTAATCCCTTTATATGACACCCTTCTGTATGTAAATAATGTATAAAAATGGTGTTTTAAAAAACCCTTATTTTGAACTCACGTTATATATACATATATTCATGAGTGACCCCCCCGAAATAATCAAATACACTTAGATAGATATGATAATCCACACATTTGTTAATCTGTCATTAGATTATACCTCTTATTTTTAAGGGCGCCCATTATATAGTAGTCCCATTTTTCCATATAATATGAATCCCGCATTTCATATTATGCAATCTAGTATGCCATTAATCTATTAAAAAATGTACAAAATCAATTGATAAAGATATTTTAAATCACCCAAACAAATACTTTACTCCATGAATGAGTGGGTCAAATAGTTCTATGCATGAATTGAACTTCCATATATATGTAAATGCAATCACTTCTTGCTTATTTGTCCCCCACAGTGGGTTATGTTGTCAAGCACTTTCGCATAAACAAAAAACCCCTTTAAAAACATTAAAGAGATAGGATTTTTGTAGCTAAGTTGTTTTTGTAATTGTTTGTTTTGTTTTGTAGTTGGATTTTTTATGTTTGTTTAGATCAAGAATTGTTTTTGTCATTTTATTTGGATGTTTTGAGCTTGAAAACTTGATGGTCTTGGTCAAGATTGGTGTTTTTCTCGATAGATTGGAGTAGGATTTTGATGGTAGCTAATAAACATCCTGAAATAGGTATATTCTCTGTAAGGAAAAGCAAGTTAACTTTTTAAAACACACGACGTGTTGAGAAGTTGAACAAACTATATAAACCCTTAAAAGGGTTAGAATGGGACCCTTCTCTTGGTTTTGCTCAACACTTGACTGTGAGAAGAGGAGGATCACATCCAAGCTTTTGAAGCAAATTTTATTTTTTTTGAACTTCTACAAGCTTGATACAAAAAGCTTCGATGCATCACCACAACCAAAATATGAGGTATGAAGATTTTTGTGAGGTTTTTTTCAAAGTTTTTAAATTTCTTTTGAGGTTGTAGATGCTTTACATTTGGTGTGATTCCAACGTGTATGTGGTAATCAGAGGCTTCACAGTTGGATTGTGTAATGAATGAAGTTGAGAGGAGAATAAGCTGAAGAAAGAGAAAGAGAGAAAGAAGAAGAGAAAACAAGACTAGAAGAGGAGAGAGAAAGACAAAAAAGAGGGGAGAAAGGAGGAGGAAGCCATGGAAGCTAGAGATGAAGGTGAAGAGTATGTTCTTGATAATAACTGGTTGCCCTAAATTGGGACTCTTACACCTTATATACCCCGTTTAGTGTGACTAGGTGTCTAACCTCAAGTTCCTATGTATCCTGCTCATTATAATTTATCCCCACCCTAAAATTTTTTGCCCTAAAAAATGAAGACAACTAGAGAGGAGTGATATATGGGCTTAAGAAGTGGGGTGGAGAGTACTACTCTGAGCCACATTACAATGTGAGTTTATGCTTTCTGAAGATTCACTTTGCATTGTTGAAGTAGGGCATCTAGCATGCGATCTAGCTCGGCTTTACTTAGAGGATTGCTCTTATCATTGAATAAGACTATAGGGAGGGGAACATTATACCCATATAATGCCTCAAAAGAGGAAACCCCAATGCTAGAGTGGGTGGAGTTGTTATAGGCAAACTCAGCCAAGTGGAGCTGCGTATCTCAACTATATTGTACATCATGGCAAAATATCGTAAGTACATCTCAAACCATTTATTTACTCTTTCAGTCTAGCCATCTGTTTGGGGGTGCTATATAGTGGATGGAGCAAGGTTAGTACACTACAAGATATAGACCTTATACCGACGTTAAAAGCAATGAAAATGTAAAAAACAAAATTTTCCCCCGTCGTCGCAAAAAGCGTTGTTATTAGCGATGCCATAGAATAGTCGGTATTAGCGTCATTATCAACGTCGCTATTTGCATGATACCGACACAAATAACAATGATGATAATGACGCTCTGTGACACTAATAAGGATGCCAATAACGACGCGTGCAGTAAATTTGCTTCGCTAATAGCGATGGTAATAGGGATTTCTTTTTTAAATTGGGCCATACAAAATAGTTTTTGCACTGTGTACAATGCTCGTGTAAACAAAAATAAAGTATACTTAAATCATAACACTGATACATGAAATAAATACATGATTGCATAATGAAAGCAAATGGTACAATCATGACAAGATATCACTACTATATAGAAAATGTCTGCACAGATCAGGTGACCAAAAAAGAAGGGTGTGTGAGCTCCAGGGATCCAAGGGCGAGCTATATATCCTCGCCATCTGAAAGCTCGTCCCGCCACAAAGGAGCATCAAACGGACTCTGCAAAAAAAAAAAAACAACTACACATCAGTCCACTATACAATAATGCATTCTAATTAAAAAAGGTAACGATGGACAAGAAAGATGAGTGACTTACAGGGCCGCTGCGTCTATACAATCGGTTGATCAATGCAGTGAAACCGTACCTCCCTGCATATCGAGTCTTAAGGCCGGTCGAATCGCGATTTGTAATGGAGTGCTGCAAAGAAAACAAAATACTAACTGTTAGAAACATGATTGTCAGTATAAGGGATATTGCAAAAAAATAAGCAAGCAAAACAAAAGAAAAACTTACAAAGTCCTCCAAATATGTCTTGTGGCTGCCACTCCCAAGATGATGGACCACTCCAGCCTCTAGTCGTGCCCTCGCCACCTCGCGCTGCTGACTCCAACATCCTGGAGAATCTGTAGCCTCCTCTCTCAGTCGGCGCTAGCCGTCTGCGTCTAGCCACTCGTGCTTCATAGCCCCACTCTTGAGTGCCTTGTATGCATCCGATCGTCTGTGTGATATATATACACGCATGCAGTTCATCATCCAGCCCGCAGAAAATCTATCTGTTGTGGCTAGAACTGGAAACTTCTCATATAAGGATACTACTATGTAGTCCTTGCTCCCCTCCGATATGTTTTTCCAATGATCTAAGACATTGTGTCAAAAAACTTGTTGGCACAACTCTCTCATGCGAGCCATCACCCTCCTTCCCTCATCATTCATGATGATGGCTCCTGACCTATCATCGACAAGATAGGCATATTCCTCTAGGGTATGCCTAAGATGGGTCCTCTCCCACACTACGTCCATGCTCCTGGGCATATCCAGGAGACCCCTGTACATCCAGTGTACCGACCAGGGTAGTATCTATCGGTGTAGCACCCAAAGGGGTGCCACCTGCAGACAGCTGAGCAAAAGTCGGAGTAACTAGAGTAGACATCCCCACATGTGTGACAAATCCTAGAGGTGATGCAATTCCAGCAGAATGACGAGACGGAGACACCGCGTTCGTGCCTCCACAGCAACCACCTAAGCCATGCTCCCTAGAACCGCCACAAGAGCGAGTAGTTGTACCTGTATCCTGTGCCGATCGTGGGCTCACTGCCTCCGTATCTCTACAACATCCCCCTGACCCTGAAGCACTCCCTCCCTCTGACCCAAGTTTGGAGCGTCGACCTCATCTGCTCGAAGTTGAAGCATCTGATTACGCCAAAGTAGATCTAATAAAGCGGCCTGACAATGTCCGAAATAGCTCCTGGTCTGCCATGTCTCTGAATCTCGCCATCTGATCTAGAGACATGTGTGTGAAGATATCCTGCGACTCCTCATCGCTCATCCCTCGATTCATCCTGAAAAGATCACCTGTATAGACAAAAAATGATATTAGCATAATCAATTTAAATCATACAAAGCACGGTAATATAAATCCTAAAAAAATTATCTCACTTAAAATGCATATCCTATGTACCCTTACAAGTGATTAGTCAATGAATTGAGTAAGTGGATGCTCCAAGTATGAAGTATCCTATGGTCCCATGTCAATCTCTTGACACAACTCCGCATACACTAGAAGGTCGATAGACATGTCACCACAAAAGGATGAGTCCACCTCGTTCTCAAAGAATTCTTGGACTCCTGTATTTCCATCATTGTTAGCCGATGTTGGCTCCTCTACATGCTCCGAGCTTTCAGTGGCCTCCACCCCTTGCAATATCGACCCCTCTATTTGCATATTGTCCTTATCTATGCTCAGAACATCACTTTGATCATATACTCTCCCACTTCGGGGAGCTGAAGGTATAACATACCACCATCGAGTTTGTCAGGAGTTTGGATAGAAGATTACATGTTCACAAATGCGTACAAGAGAGATTAAACTATTGTGACATGTACCATGCCGTAATACAATTAACAAACAAATAAGTTCATGCACCTGTTCACAATGGGCCGGCAACACAAAGGTGTCGCACAAATCCATCCATTTTTTTTCGAAATCTATTTCGAGAAATCTTGATGGACCTTGTCGAACTGTTGCTCTAGCTCCTTCAAGTACCACTTTAAACCACTTCACATTGAATAGTATCATGGAGAAGAGATGGTAATCCATTGTAATAATACTTTGCAAGTTCCCAAAATACTCCATCTCATCTATAACTGTGTTTGGATCCCTTGCTCGTCGTCGGCTCTCCTGCTCGAACCTTGCCATGATACACAATCCATTGTGGAGCGCATTTTGTCAATACGCTCCACGTGAAAATGCCCTTCACGTGACCACGCTGCACTATATATTTTGTATTGTACATTGAAACACTCAAATTAGTTGTTGCATATAAAATATAGATGTACGACAAATCCTAAACACGTCATCACCTTTGGACTACATCCCCTCGAGAATTCCCACTCCTCAATTGAGACCTCTGCCCCTTCGCGAGATGCTGCGGTCAAAGCTTCATGCAACCATCGCGTTGACATGAATCGTGGCATCTCTTCCATACCCGCAGGATATCAAATCGGTCGATGGCGCGCACTATGTCGAAATTCAGATTGCGCTTCCTCTCGATCATCTTGCCTAGTGATCTGGTACACCTGGCGAGCCACGTCTCCATAGAGGCATGGTGCAACATACAAAAGAGATTCACCTTCTCCTCCATTGCAGCATCCATTCTTTTTTCTACCCCATTTCCAACCACTACATCTCCGATCAGTCTATCATCATCCTTCAGCGACCATAGCATTTTGTTGTTTGGATCTACCATTGGTAGCCATTGTGAAATATGCACTAGCGCCTCAGACATCAACTAACCTTCAGCCATGCTACCTTCTGGCTGAGCTCGTTGTCGCACAAAGCCTTTCAAGGTTTTCATGAAGCACTCTAAGAAGAACATCCATCACGTATGGACAGGTCCAGCAATCTCCATTTCATCTACAAGATGCACAAGAAGGTGGATTTATATCGTGAGCATGTTGGTAGGCAGGTATTTCTCAAAGAGACAGACTGTCTCCACTGCTCCTCGTCTCACGGATTCAATAGAGGATGTCTTAATCTCCTTCTGTGAGATCTATTGCACTAAAATCAACAACCTGTAAATGACCCCGCATATTTCTAGAGTAAGGCATCCTATGATCGCCATCAGTAGTACAAACTATTACAAATGAGAAAGCATTATGAACAATGGCTACACTCCAAATAGCAAAATGCGCACGCTAATTACAATCCATTTGTAGTACAAACCTGACATATCTTATGCCAGTCATAGGATTTTAGCCATGATAATTGGTTGTCTTTAGAAAATGCAGACTTAAGAGAACACATCATACCCATTGGAGTGCGGATAGACTTGACTACTTGCTTCACAATGCGCTGTTCTTTAGTGGACAAAACCCAAGGAGCGCGAGGTAGTTGCACGCGACCATCGGCACTCGACTGTGGCCAAAGCACCTCCATCTTGCCTACCTCCTTCAAATCTATTCGTGCCCCTATAGTGTCTCTCTTTCCTGTGATGTGGTCCCATAGCAAGCTGCCCACATTCTTGAAAATATGCATGGGATCCAATAAGTGGTTGATCTGTAAGTGAGTCCAATATGGAAACTCATAAAAAACTGAGAACCATCGCATTTCGTTTGGATGTGACTCTGCGTGGACCATTTTCAACTCATACCAACTTGCGGCATTCATACTTATTGGAGGTCGTCCAAGAAAACCTTCCATGAGTTCATGACCCTCTGGCAAGAAAGCGGCGTGTCCATGATATACCATCTTCTTCACGGTTTGTGACCTTCGGGATTCTAACTGTGGCCCACACAATGGACATGCACGATAACCTGAGGTAACCCGATCTGTTCCAATACCTCTATCCAGTGAATACAAACTTGAATGAGATAAAATATAGATATTACCAACGAGAACGGAAGATTATTTACCTGAGCACTCTCCGAATCCCAGAAAGTCATTCATCGTCCACATGAGAATGGCTCGAATATTGACAGATCGTCGACCATTGCGCTTGCTCATATCTTGCACGGTGACCCCCTCCTCCCACAAAATCTTAAGATCATCGACTAATGGACGAAGATACACGTCCATATTTTTGACTTTATAGTGGCTGGGGACGAGTAAGCTAAGGATGAGATGTCCTTTCTTCGTAGAAAGCCATGGAGGGATATTGTAATTGACAAGGACTATAGGCCACACATTGTAAGAAGTTAAGTGCAGATCGAATGGGTTCATGCCATCCATTGCAAGACCGAGTCGAAGATTCCTTGGCTCTCTATCAAAGCCTGGGAAGGTAGAGTCAATGTGGCTCCATGCGCATGAATCAGCTGATATTCATTGAACTCTATTTGTGGACCTATTCTGCGCATGCCACGTTTTCAAGCTCGCCATGCCAGATGTACGAAACATGTGGTTTATGCGGGGGATAAGCGGAAAGTTTCTAAGAAATTTTTGAGGGATGGTTTTCCCTTGCAAGTCCTGTCGATACCTGTGAGCACCACACTTTGGACATGTCTCCATAGTCTCGTATTCTCCTCAAAATAGTATGCAATTGTTGATACATGCATGGATGCTTTGTAGTCCATGTCAAGCTTTCGTAAAACATGTCATGCATCATCACGAGACTCAGGTATGGTATTTGCAGGTGGTAATATATGATATTTCAGTAACTTGAAAAAAATTATAAAAAACCTTGAAAAAACACAAATGTTTTTAATGATAGTGCCAAAAAGAAATCAATGAAGCGTACATACAATGTACCTGAACAACTCGGTCACACTCGCATCGCTCCACCCGTATTTTGCTTGCACACTTAGGAGTGCAAGCAGTGTCTTTAGGCGAGATACTCGGCACCTGTTAACCCCAACACGAAGAGAGCGAAAGAAAGTGGAAAAGACGCAAGGCAAAGGTGGAAAAAAAGGTAGCCCGACGGAAGGAAAAAAAGGAGAAAAGGCCAAAAGCGCAAGGACAACCTTAAAAGGCCGAGGCAAACACGAAAAGGGAAAGGCACATAAAAAGCGCACCCTAAAATCTTGTAAAAGAGTGCCGGGCTCTCACCTGTGCGATTTGTAAATATAGAAGGGTAGTGAAAAGGAAACACGGAAGATAAAAGGACAATGGAAAACAGGGCCTAGGCTATGACCGGCCATGTAAAAAAGGGAAAAAGGGGATGACCGCCCAAAGGGAAGTAGGGTTTTGTATATAAAGTTGAAAAGTGAATGAAGAGCTCATTCTTTGGTGTGGCAAAACTAGTCTTCTTCTTCCTCTCTTCTTCTCTCCTTCTTGCTTGTGTATGCTCTTGAGAGAGGGAGTGTGAGAGTGTGAAGGAGTGAGTGTGTGTGAGAGTGAGGAATCAAGAGGATGAAGCTCTTCACCATCTCCTCTCCCCTACTTCTCTTCTCTTCTCTTCTCTTCTCTTGCACGCACGGCTATGGAGGATGGAGCTTGGAGATGGAGGAGGCTTGAGGATGCTTGAGCTAGCATCGAGAATCGTGGAGCTACCGGAGTGTGAGAGAGAGGAGGGTACTCGATCGAGCATCAAGGTAAGTTCACTGCACTTGTAGGATCGACGGCGCGTCGGCTAGGTGAGAGATAGCCATGAGAGCTCGCTTGGAACGCTTGAAACAATAAGTGGTCCGTGGGTCTTGGCGGTTGAGCGAAAGCTCCCACATTTTGGTTCCGTTGCCAGGACCAACGGATTCAAGCTCGAGCACTCGTGCGCCTCATATCGAGCATCGAAGTAGGGCATTCAGCCTGAAACGGATCTTGAGATAGGTAGGAAGTCGGGTGTTTTTGATCTTCAGAACATGTAAGTATTTTGGAACAATCTGGTTATTAATGACTGGAAAACATGGAGAAATTAGTTCAGTGTTTTGCTTTCGATTCAGGATGTGTTTAGGATAGATTAGCAATAGGAAATCACACACGAAGAGGCAGAGGGCTGCTGCTATGAAACAGGGGGAAAACCACAAGAAACGAAAGGAAAAAATGGAGTAGATGCAAGGTAACGGCATGGGAAACGCCAGGGAAGGAATCTGTAGTGTATAGGGCAGAACTAGCAGGGTATAAACTCTGGGAGGGCAAGAGGACCCCATTTCCAACCAACGAAGAGCGAGAGAGATAGAGAGTGAGAGAGTCAGTGAGCTGGGCAGCCGTCCGATCGACCAGAGCTAGGAGGACATCGCATTCGGCAACTTTCAAGTAACCGATCTCCTCCGCCCCACTTCAACTCCGTCGCGGGTTAATCGCATGACCAATAGGATAATACACCTAGTGAAAATTGAGCAAATCTGTGTGCGCAACTCATCGGACCGGCGGAATCGGACGTCCGACCCAGTGTCCGATTCCCAGAATCGGACACTCGGACAACTATCCGATCGGAACGACCCGTCCAATCACTAGGCTCGGACCAACAAGTCCGATCGGATGTGCCACGTGGCACTCGGACCAACCATCCAATTTTTAGAATCGGATGCTCGGACCAATTTGTCCGGACTCAAACACTCGGACCACTCGGACGCTCTGACTCGGACCTACCCTGTCCAATCGGATGAAGTAATACACGTCACCAGTCGGACCATGTCCGGTCCGATTCCCAGAATCGGACCCTTCCATAATCGGACCACTAAGAATCGGATCACCCGGTCCGATCGGACCGCCTAGAATCGGACCGCCTAGAATCGGACCGATTCCTCGAACACCTGCCCGTCCGATTCTTGAGAATGGGACACGCGGACCTTAAGACTCCCACTCCGCTCTGACATACTTGGTCTGATCCCCACAATCGGACCACTGGTAAATCGGACGTCCGATTCCCAGAGTTAAACCAAAACAAAACCTGACCCATCCAGGGACACACTGGGGCACTTCTCCAGCGACCCACTCCCACGTGAGCAACATGAAGCAGCATAGGACCCTGGGACCCGCAGAGCGGCCAGGACTAGAGTAGTAAAGCCTGTCAGGCCCAAAACGAGCAAGAGTGAGTAAGACGCCGGGGAATCACTCACAACACTCTGATTGAATTTCCGCACTTGAAGAACACTTAGGAAAGCCGAAAGCCTGATTGAGCACAAGTGCACGAGGAACAACACACTCACGAGTGACCATAAGTTGAGCGCTGCATTCAAAAATTAAAAAGAATTCACTCAGATAAATCGCCCAAAAAAACCCACCACTAGGAGAAGACCCAAGGGTAAGCAAACGCGCAGAGTGCAAGGTAGGATCAAGCAAGGAGCGACAACGATAAGGATCTGACTTACAACCAGGCGCAAGAATCCCACCATGACAGAGGGAGGCTCAGATCATCGGTTTGCAGGGGAGCTAGATGTTAGCGCATTTCCAGAGGCCATACAGCAAATGGTGAGCAGTTACGATGCGCATGCCAGGTACGAATACCGTGGCAGGACGGCAGAGGTAATCATTGCAGACCTAGAGGAGGAGAGGAGGCTAGCCCGCAAGGCATTGCAGGGCATAGCAGATTACAATAGGGACCAACAAGCCAGGAGCCTAAGGCAAAGCATGGAGCTGCATGAGGTGCAGCGAGTGCTGAACTTGGCTGGCTGAAACCGGACAGACCAGGAAAGAGCACTCGAGGAAGACCTGACGCTGGGCGAGCTCCTCATGAAATGGCTGCTCAATAACACCGCGGTGGAACAGAATGCCACTGCGCTAGCAACCTCGCTACTTGCAGGACTAGGGGCAAACCAGGGCTCAAAGAGCCAAGCCAAAATACCTATTGTCGCCAAGCAACTTGACAAGTACCAGCCACCGGATGACCCGTACAGCTTTGTCGAGCAGTTTGAGCAGGTCTGCAAAGCCAATGGCCTCAACGACCAGGCCCAACGTTCACAAGCATTCGGACTCTGCTTAAGCAATAAGGGTAGGACGTGGTATACGAGCCTAGATGCTATAGAACGAGCCAACTTCAATAACCTCAAGGACCTTTTTGTCAAGAGGTTTGCCGAACCCGGATACTCTGACAACCTGCTAGTGCGCCTGATGAACGTCAAGCAGAAGGAGAGGGAGGGCATCCGCGACTATGTGACGCACGTGAGAAGCCTCCTTAAGAGAATCCCCTTAGGCGAAAGACCGACTGACAGGGCAGTGTCAACCGTATTCATCAGCGGGATTCGGGATGAAGAATTGTACAAGGCACTAGCAGGCAACTTGAGCTTGCAATGGGACGTGGTGGCTAGGGTTTTTGAGGAAGCCATTAGGGTTGATGACCAGCTGAAAGAGCGGAGCTCCAGGAGCTCGAACCCAGAAGAAATCAACCCACGGAGTTTAGAACGAACGCCAACCTCTAGCGAGCGATCCAACGCATCGTCCCCAGATAAGGGGAAGGCCACCGAGACGGACCACGGCTTGGCCGAGGTCAAGACGGAACTGGCCAAAATACAAGACATGTTGAGGCGACCTACGCGTCTGCACGTCCAATTCGTGTACTATGGAGGAAACCACCTGCCAGCAGAATGTCAGGACCCTAGGTCAAGACCCTACGCTAACTGTGGAAGGTTCGGCCACGATGCCGCACACTGTAGACTACCACGAAGACTACCATATGCGCAACCCTACGGCCAGCTCTACCCGGCTTACAGGCCACATCCATTCTTCGAAAGGGGAGCGTCGCTAGCCCTACCAGCACCTAATGACATGAAGCCAGTGGTCCCTAGGCTAGACATAAATCCTACCGGTATTCCTAGACCACCTGGTCCCTATGTGACCCACCCACCGAGCGATGCTCCCGTGCACTACGTAGAGGAGCCCAGTGACAAAGAAACCTACATATATCCTTACGTCTCGCATGACGATGAGGGCAATGCAATCCTCATGGATTACCGACCAGTGCCGGTGATGGCATTAGGACGAGGATGGGGTAGAGGCCTGGGAGGGCAGCCACAGGATCCGGTCACTTGTTGGACGTGTGGACATCCCGGTCACGTCTCATCACGCTGCCCAGAAAGAGAGCAGCAAAGTAGGGACAAAGCTGACCAAAGGTGTGCGGAGTGCCGAATCTCTCATCTTTTCATAGACTGCCCAAAACAAAAGCTGCCTTCTGGTTCAGCTAATTTTCCGTCCGTCCCGCTAGGACTGTTTGGTGTTGAAAACCCTGATGGGGAGGCCACACCTATCCCCCTATGAGTGATGACCCGAGCACAAATGAAGCAGGCCGGCGTCTCTCTGCCAGGACCTAGCAATCTCGACGCGACCTCAGTAGGAAAGAAGAGCCGTAGGCGGAAAAAGAAGAGATCAGAGGCTAAGGTCGCACTAAAAACCGACAACATTACGACCTTACCCCACGAAAAGAAAGTCTCAGACGCAGAGGCAGAGACTTCAGCCCCTAAAACTGCCCAAAAGGAAAGCGCTAAGGTAGGGGAATACCCACACCCCAGGCGGCAATTGGAAGCCATAGAAAAGGTGAAGGAATGGGTGAGGGAGGCTCAACAGCACCTCAAGGATGTTGAACCCATCACGGAGGATGAGATTGATGATCTCTCCAGCATGAGTGCGCCGCTATCACTACCCCAACCCAAGTCTGCCAAGGCTGCTACGCCACAGGCAGTGCCGTCAAGGCCAAGGCTAGACATAATAGACCCACAGGACAGCCGTGGCCATTGGGCCGGACAGTTTGAACTAAGGGAAGGACGAGTGTTTAGCAATCTCCTAACCACACTAGTGACCACCTCTGTAACGGTTGGACTGGGAGAGTTGCTCAGGCAGCACTCTACCCTATGGCAGGACCTCAAACATTGGGTCGAGAGACCACACGAGCAAGCTCCGGCAGATGCTCAAGACCAGGATGCGGAAACGCACTTACCAAGTTTGACGCTACACTCAGCCCTAAATCCTTGCACATCAACGCCTTCTGGGAGGGCTCGAAAATGCACGCAGTCCTGCCAGTCCTAGCCCTGGGAGATGCAACGAGAAAGGGGATTGTAGACACAGGAGCTGGGGTTAGTGTGCTTAACCACGCAGTGTTACAGAAGTGGGGAAACCCGCCTGTCGAAGCTGCTCGGTTTAACGTCACGCTAGCAAATGGTATGCGAGTGAAACCATTCGGGGTCTTGAAGAATTGGCCAGTGAAGATTGCAGGAGTCCAGTTCTCTGTCGACTTTATCGTCATGAAGGGAGTGGACTATGATATCTTATTGGGTCGACCCTGGATGCGCAATGCTAGAGTTATCGAAGACTGGGGTAACAGCCTGATCTTCCTGGGCAACCGAACTAACGCTGTGAGAATAGAGATGGACACTTGGAAGACCTCGCCAGTCGACCTGGACGCCATCTCTACTCTACTCAAGGGAACCACCCAGAACAAGGAACCCTATGGGTCCTTAATGAAGTATATCCCTTGCCCAGAGGACGAGCGAGATTGGATGCACGTTCTCGCTACACTCGACCTGCCGTTCTCAGATCATGAGGCGTACGAGTAGGCTATCAAAACAGTTGGCAAGCCAAGAGAAACACAGCCTACACCTGTCTACATGATGGCAGTAAGCCTCCATAACGGGCCTAAGCCTGTCGCTTCCCAAGTGCCAACCAACAGGAGAGAACTCCAGGGAATACTGGGGCACCTAATGAACCGACTGGCACGCAACGCAGCCGCCAATCTCAAGCCGCTCCAAGACCTCTTGGAAGAACCCGAATGGAAGTGGACCAGAGTGCACGAACTGAATCTCAGATACAACTAGGCGTTGGTCCCCAATCGACAAGACGAGGTAGAGCAGGCCTTGGGGGACGATGAGCAGTCTAGCAAGGCAGATTCCAGTGACGAATACGAAGATTGCCAACCCTTCGATGAAGGAAGTGAGGGTGAGATGGACACCGTAGAATATGACACCGAAGGACGAGAGATTGAGCAAATCCGAGCAGATACTAAACCGCAGCCGAGGCCGGCCCTTGGAATGGACCAAGGAGTCATGTGTGCGAAATGCGATCGTGCTTGGTTGGAACAGATGGGAGCTGTGGATTTTAAGCAAGCCGGCCTGACCCAACCAGAAACGGTAGCAATGCTTAGAACCGAGTCGCCATTCGAACTGCGGCCGGCAGGGGAGACCACCTCTCTAGTGAAAATGGGGAATTCGACTCTGAATCTGAAGTTACTTCAGAGGATGACCTAGAAATCCCTAGGCCACCCATGACCAGACGCACCAAGGGAGACTTACCCATCCACCTGAGGCGCAGACGGTTACGACAGAATGAAGCTAAGCGTCCCAACGATGCGCGATCAGAGGAACAAAGGAAGCCACAAGACCTCCCTAAGCGCTTTTCGAAATTCAAAAGAGGGGACAAGGTGGTGGTTCTGCTAAGTGCCAAGCGCCAAGGGCAAACCCGCGAACCCATCGAAGGGCCAGCCAAGGTCAAGGAGGTAAACCTAGCCCTGGGACGGAAAGCACCCCAACCAGTGTTCATTGCCGAGGACTTGACCACGGAAGAAGAATCCAGCCTTGTCACTCTTTTGCGGGAGTACCGGGACGTATTTGCTTGGTCTTTAGATGAGCTACGAGGGGTAGATCCGAGTGTTGTGACTCACAACACACCCATGACAACGGATGCAACACCAGTCAAGAAGCGACCATACCCCATGAATCCAAAGCACGCCCATGCTGTCAAGGAGGAAATTGACAAATTGATGAGAGACGGATTCATTTACAAAATTGAGCACATGGACTGGGTGTCACCCATAGTCATTGTGATGAAGAAAAATGGCAAGATTCGAGTGTGCGTCAATTACAAGAAAGTAAACGCCGCGACAAAGAGAGACAACTACCCCTTACCGTACACCGAGCACATGCTTGAGAGGGTGGCAGGTAAGGAAGCCTATAGTTTTTTGGATGGCTTCTCGAGGTACAATTAGGTGCAAGTGCACCCTGCGGATAGGCACAAGACCGCCTTCGCCACTGAGTGGGGCGTCTTTGCATACGTAGTCATGCCATTCGGGCTAACCAATGCCCCCGCCACCTTTCAATGCCTCATGCACCATATTCAAGGACATGCTGCGCAAGGAGTTAGAGGTCTTCGTCGATGACCTGTGTGTCCATTCGACCTGGAACCAACATCTCGAAAAACTCCGCGCAGTCTTTGAACGGTGTCGTTTATACCGTCTCTCCCTCAACCCCCTGAAATGTCAGTTTTGGGTAAAGCACGGATGCATCTTGGGACACGTGGTGTCCAAGAACGGCATTGCCACGGACTTCTCAAAGGTCAAGGTTATCGTGGACCTTCCACCCCCAAGTAATTACAGGGGAGTTCAATGCTTCTTAGGTCACACAGGATACTACCGGCGGTTTGTATTGAACTACGCGCTGATCGCTAGGCCCTTGTACAAACTGCTAATTGTCTTCGAGTGGATTGAAGCCTGCCAACGAGCCTACGAGGAACTGAAAAAAGCCCTAACAACGGCACCTATCCTACGATCCCCAGATTGGACTATGACGTTTTACGTACACATCGACGCCTCTAAGTTTTCCATGGGGGCAGTGCTGTGCCAACCTGGTGAGCATAACTTAGATTACCCAGTGAGTTTTGCGAGCACGCAGCTCAGTGAGACAGAGATGAATTATTTGACAACGGAAAGGGAGGGATTAGCCATAGTATTCGCCATGAAGAAGTTCCGGCATTACCTACTAGCCACCCCCTTCACCTTCTTTGTAGACCATCAAGCCCTGCTCTATCTAGTCAACAAACCTTGCACTACAGGACGTATAGCCCGATGGCTTCTCCTGCTCCTGGAATTCGACTTCTCAGTGGTGGTACGGAAGGGAAAACAACACTACATGGCTGACCACCTGTCCCGTGTACCCACAGGAGAAGCTGCTGGACAAGGCATCATGGACGAGTTACCAGACAGCCACTTATTCCATATGTCCAGCGAAAAAGACCTATTCAGGGCCGACCTGACACCATACTGGGCAGACATAGTCCAAGTGCTCGAGCATGGGCTGCCCAAACGACCAATAGAACTTGTACGGCTTAGGCGCTTAATCCTAAAAATCCAGCCCTATCAGTTGATTGCAGGCCAGCTCTATAGGCTGGGGCAAGACGGTCTGCTACGTAGATGCGTATGTGAGCATGAGATGCACGATGTGCTCTCAGAGGCGCACAATGGTATTGCAGGAGGACACTTTAGCGAGGATACTACAGCATGAAAGGTGTTGCAATCCCAGCTATGGTGGCCCACACTCTTCCGCGATGCCTCACAATTTGTCAAACATTGCGATGAGTGCCAACGGACAAGGGTCCCGGTCCGTAAAGATCAGATGGAGTTAACCCTGGTTATCGCTCGCCAACCTTTCGAAAAATGGGGAATTGACTTCATAGGACCCATCAGCCCCGCGGCACAATATTCACAGGCTAGATACATCGTGGTGGCCACGGATTACCTCACCAAATGGGCGGAGGCGAGGGCCACGCGGAAAAATGACGCTAGGACAACTGCCAAGTTTTTATGGGAGCAAGTAATCTCGCGTTTTGGTTGCCCCATCGAATTGGTTAGCGACCAGGGAACGCACTTCATCAACGAAGTGATAGCCCATCTCCTATCCACCTTCCTCATCATCCATCGCAAATCCTCACCATACTACCCTCAGGCTAATGGCCAGGCTGAATCAACCAACAAAATTCTCATCACTGTCCTAACCAAAGTAGTCTCAGCCTCACGAAGTGACTAGGATAACAAGTTGATGGCAACCCTGTGGGCCTACCGAACAGCTTATAAGACGGCCGTCGGACAAACGCCTTTTAGGCTAACCTATGGGACGGAAGCTATTCTTCCATTAGAATTCTTCGTCCCTAGCCTGCGGATAGCACTCCAAGAACGATGGGAAGGGAGGGAGGCATGGACGCAACGCTTGGTCGAGTTAGAACGCCTGTCAGAGGTGCATCTCCTAGCCACCCATGCGCTTATCTGTGAGAAAGCCAGACGCAAAAGCTGGTTTGACAAACACGTCAAGCAACGAGAGTTTGAGCCGGGAGACCTAGTGCTTCTCTACTCAGTTAAAGGACACAAACAAAAGATGAAATTCAGAGGTCTCGGACCCTTTAAGGTCCGCACAATCAGCCGAACTGGTAATGTCGAGCTGGAAACACTGGATGGTGAGGGAATGGGCTTCTTCAACGGCAGTCGAATCAAAAAGTACTATCCGCCCACTCACCCGCTGCATGAACAACCAATGGTGGAAACGCCCGTTAAAATACGAGTAGCCACACTTACGAAAATCTGCGAGAATGAGGAGGAGCCTGTAGAACCCGCCTACCTCCGCATCACTGTCACGACCAAGCAAACGTGCTCCTTCAATGCCCTGATTGACGAAGGGGCGGATTTTAACATTCTGACGCACGAGCATTGGACCCAACTTGGTGCACCAATGCTTCATCCCACAACAGCCAGATTGAACCCATACGGGGCCCAATCCTACCCGATCCTCGGCACATGCAGAGTTGCCGTTTCTATCGAGACTGAAACTATTCCCATGCTGTTTTATGTCCTACCCGATGCCAGGAATGCAAGCACAGAGTCATTGCTCGGGCGAACTTTTAAAAAGAAGACCCGTTGCAATGTTGATTATGAGTCGTGCGAATACACCTAACAATCGGGAGTGTGCCTATTGTCACGACTTTCAGCAAGCGCCTCGTAACCCCAGCACCGCTCACGGGGCCACCGATAGAAATAGCCGCACCTAGGACTAAGGAAGAGGGCTGTGCATATTTACTACACCCAGATCCCCACGCACCGCGGCCCGCCAAACCCAAGGCAAAACCCCAACAAACTCGCTTGCAATGGGTGCCGAAGAAGCCTCGAGACTAGCCTAGAACTAGATGCACGGGTCCACAGAGCACCTACAAACCTAAACCTAGGAGACCAAAACACCATCATCACAAGCGCCGCGTGATTAAACAAATATGGGTCCCTAAAATCCTCCTGCGTGCACAAGGCTACTATGAGGGGAATGGCTCGCTGTGGATCCCCAAAATCCCAACTGACATAGGCCCTGCTTCTATGTCAACCGCAAGGCCTTGTCCTCTGACACCTCAAGACCACGAATCGCAGGGTCCACCCCAGTCATCCGACTCCTTTGTGAGTCAACCCATGGGCGTCACACACGCCCAACGACCCAAGCAACGGCCACCACCACAGAAGGCATCACCAAACCAACCCAACCCGCAACTCAACAACCCTGTTGACCGCAGTAGCATAGCCCCTAAGATCAAACCCGACCCATCCATCCAACCAATGCCCGGGTTGCTGACTCAAACAAGCCCCCAGCTACAGCTCTGTATCGACAGAACCTCCAGCTCCAGCAAACCCCAACCACCCGCCGGCCTTAAGCCTTCCTATGAACGGAAGTCATTCCTAACGCTGGCCCCGCTGACCTCGTCGAGGACACGGGGGATGATGTCGTGGACTGCATCAAACAGCTCGATGCCACCTTTGTTGCACTGGCCCTTAGCTATGACCGCCTGGACTTGGGACTGTTAGCGGAACCCCTTGCAACTGACGTGCGCACTATGCCTTGCTCTTGGGAGACTTTTGAATTTGTCTTTGCACAAGCTTCATGCTCTGCCGCTGAGCTGCTCGCTCGCGAGGTCTCCAAAGAGCAAGCCATTAAGCAATGCCTCATCCCATCATTTGACCCGCGCACGACGTCCGGCCTCACTAGCCAAGAAACAACAAGGTTGTCCCACCTGGCGGACACGGAATCACCCTTCTTGAAGCAGTGGTATGCTCTTTGATTGAAATGGGCAGTTGAGGGATGCCGCATAATGACCAACGCCGAACAACGCCGAGCCATCAAGACGGCCGAGTATGATCCCACATACGTCGCACCCACCTCGTATCGAGTGTTAACCACTCTTCGAGGTCGAACCATGGACGATCATATCTTAGGGCACCCCTATCTCGATCACATCCTGACAGAAGAAGAGCTCCACATCGCAAGTCGGGTCAACTCAGGTGATTTCCTTGTCCTCACATACATCACCCACGTAGGCATCCGACCCTGTGACCTGGACTACTCTGCACACTTAGAATATAACCCCAACTTCTACGATTGGCTCCTCCACAAATCAACATGAACGCCTTGGACCCACAACCTCCAATCTTGCGATGAATTTTTCTTTTCCACAAGGGGGATGGGGCAGTAAACGGAGTTAAAACTAAAAAGTGAACCAAGCATGAAAAGGCTCCAAATTAAAATGCCATGCAGAAATAGGTGATAGAAGTTTGAAAGGAAAAAAATCATAGTTATGAATGATAAAATCTGCTTTGGTCATCCAACGAATTGGTTGCCAAAAATACTAAAAAGTGAATTGACTGAATGTACAGGTGGTGACCATGGCAGGTCAAGACAAAGCTGGCAAACTCCCTTTCTCGGAGGAAGAACAGGTGCGGTACGGCCTCACGGTGGAAACCAGAGCATTCAATCAGCTGAAGTTCTGCCACATATTCCTCTCGGAGGAAGAACAGGTGCGGTACGGCCTCACGATGGAAACCAGAGCATTCAATCAGCTGAAGTTCCGCCACATATTCCTCTCCTTGAGACCCCAGGTCAAGCTCTGGCTCACCCCCTTCTGCTTGCTCCTCCTCCTGTATTTTCTCCTCAGTGAACCCAAGGTCGTCCATCTCCTGTGTTGTCAGTCCTACTTGTGCCAGATTTTTTCTTTGTTCTTCTAGGCTCTGCGGCGGGCCTCCTAGCTGCAGTGGTACGTGCAGGCTGCTATGAGGGCCCTGCGCGCAATGGTTAGCTTTCTCTGCAGCTGATCATTGGCCTCATCTGTTTCTGAGTGGGTGGTGTGGAGCAGCGTGTTGATAAAAGTGCGCTGCTGAGCTATCATAGCGAGCTGGGCTGCCTCTGCCTGGTTTTCAGCCATCACTCTGTCTCCCTCAGCCTTGGCCAGCCGGCGTGCTAAGTCCCGCACTCTCTGCTCCTTATGATTGGACCATTCCTTTGCCCGTCTCTCCATGTCTTCCAGGCTTTCCCCCTGTTGGAGGGTCATCGCCATAAATTGTTGTTGCTGGGCTTCAAGCTCATGGCGCAAGCGGGACTGCTCTTGGTGCTCCTCTGCGATCTGCTCGTTGAGTTGGTCCCGCGTTGCCTGCAACCTGCGCACCTGTTCTGCCCTTATAACTGATCCAGCTCTGCAACCTCTTGTCTAATTTTCTCAAGCTGACTCTGCGCCTCCAAGTTGGCTGCAGATAACTGGTCATTCTTGCGCTGAAGGTGGGCAGTTGTGTCCCTCTCCCTGGTGAGACGCTCCATTAGGATTTTTCTTCTTCCCTCCCAGGTAGCGTCGCGCTCCTTCAGGGCTTTCAGCTCCTCCGCCTCCTTGGTGCTGGCCTCCTCCCTAAGCACAGTGATTTCCTTTTGATATTTTGTTATTTGCCTCACTCTGTCCAGTTGGAGGGCGGCTTGTGATTCGCGCTCCGCTGCCAGCTCCTCCACCGCCATCCTCCTTTTTTGCCTGGCCATTTGCAATTTCGCGAGCAGCTCCTTCACATAGTCATCGTAGTGGCCTGTTGGAGGTGGGGAGTGGGACATGATCGTAGTGGTGGCAATCTCCTCCACTTTTTGTCTTTTCACTTCTGGCCCTGGCTCCAGCTCGGCCGTCGCTGCCCTTTTGGCACCTGAAACTGGGGTGGCCCCGGCTGCTTCCCTTGCCAACTCTCTTTCCACCAAGAATTGCAACCAGGTGACCACGTTGCTTTCATCGATCTTTGGGGTGTGCCCCAGGGCGGCTGTGGTAGGGGATGTCACCTTGAGGGGAGTGGCTTGCATGGGTGGTACAAGGAGAGGGGAGACGGGTCTGACTGGGTCTTTTCCTTTCCCTTCTGCAGGAGGCAGCTGCACAGGTTTCGGCATACCAGTGCTGGGGCCGGGTGCTTCAGGTTGGTATGGACTGCCCGCTCCTTCCATGTCTTTTCTCCGCTGTTCCTCGATGGAGCGACGGGTCGCCAGCTCCAATTCTTCTTCTTCCCTCCTCCTCAGCTCCTCCTCAGCCCTCTTTCTTCTTTCCTCCTCTTCTCTTACCAACTCTCTTTGGGCCCGTTCGAGCTCTTCCTTCTCTTTTCTCCTTCGCTCCTCCTCTCTCTTTCCATGCAGGGCTTTGGTCCGTTGCTCCGCTTTCCTTTCTGGTGCAGCCTGGCATTCTCCCTCCTCGTCAGTGTCCGTTTCTGTTTCATCCGACTGCTCTTCCGCCTGGGCCTGGGACTGCGACGACGATTCGCCACCTTTTTCGCCATCTCCCTGTTTGTCCTCTCCCGCTCGTCCCTGCCCTATTGCCTCGTGGATGATCGCAGTGAGGGCACCTCCAAAACCTATGGTGGAGGCCTTGGAGGATGAGGCCTCTATTGTACCATTGACTCGAAAATAGGGTATGCATCATTTTTGCCTGCAGTGCCTTTCCCGCTGCGCACCCAAGACTCCCCCACTGAATACCGTGCTGAAATGATTATCTGGGAGCAGCAGGAGTATAGCCGAGACCCCTTCGACCTATGCTTCGAGTTTCCCACCGCCTTGAATAGGGTGCTGCCCATTCAGTTGGTGGAGGATGTCATCGCCATGGGGGCCCGGCTCAAGGCTAAATGGTTAGAAGAGCGTGAGGCCCACCCAACTGCTTGGGGGGCCGAGGATCGCGAGTTTTGGCAAGACAAAGTCCTCCAGGTACCTCGCACAGTGGAAGGCTATAATTGCCAACCCACCTGGAGGCGGCGCATTTTTGACGTGAACCTGGAGGCGTGGATGGCGTTTTGCAACACCCTCCCTTTGGAAAGGAACGAGCCCACCTTTATGCCGTATCCTCGAAGGGTAGGAGTGGATTTTAACCCGTCCATCCACGACAGGTTCGACTTCCCCGTCATTTATAATGCCAATACCACTTCGCATAGGAACGCTCTTCTCTTCACCCTTCCCGACTTGTACAGCTCTATAGATAAATTCCTTAACAAATTCAGCTCTTGCCCCGACCCAGCATTCATCACCACCTGTAACTACCTTAGGTTAATTAGAATCCTAGTACACCAGGAACCCGCACCCCAAGAACGCCACCTTCCATCCCTCTATTTTGACCCCAATGCCATAGACAGCACCACCATGACCCGTCTCATGATGCGTGCTGCTCTTTTGCCATCCTTCTGTGGTGCACTGCTGGAAGACATGAATGACAGCAAATTCACACAGTGCAACCACCCCTTTCTCTCCACCACCACCCTCAAAGCCCGCCTCCACATTAAGGGCTACTTGCTAAGCCGAAAATTCCTTAACAAGGCCCCCCGCCCTCCGCCCACCCTTACCCACCATTCAGATGATGAGGAGTAGAACTCCCATTATCCCTTGTACCGCTGCCTCCATGTACCCACCTCAAAAAAAAAAAAAAAAAGGCACACCCCTAACGACGTCTCCAAGCAGGCGTCAAAGGTGTACTTCATCTCCTCATTACCACATTTCTGCTTTACAAGGCCCCACGCCGCCCAGTCTTCTAGCTAAGTAATATCTAAGTATGCACGGAAGCATTATTGAAGTAGGTATCAATTCAGTTTGGCTTATGAATCATAATATTAATTGTTCTATTTTGAAATCAGACAAAAATATACGTTGGTGGTTTTTTAACTCACTTTTAAAAATATATGTAGGTTATTATCACAAATGCTTCCAAAAGGAAACAAATTTCCAACTAAGAGAGAGCAAGCAAGACATTACTTGACATCTCTGGGAGGCCTCGATTATGTCAAGATCCATGCATGTGTCAATGATTGTGTCTTATTTCGTGGGATTCATGAGTTCGCACAAGAGTGTCCTGTTTGTGACGTATCAAGATACGAAGTGGAGATTAAGTCAATGGATGTGCCTTGTAAGGTTTTGCGACATTTTCCGATTGTTCCACATATAAAACTTATGTTCAAGTGTAAATCTATTGGAAAGCTCATATCATGGCATGCTAGTCATCGTTCAAGTGATGGAAAATGGAGGATCCCTGCAGACACACCGGCATGGCAACATATAGATAATTTGTGGTCCGTTTTCAAAAAAGAGCCAAGAAATTTGAGATTTGGTTCAGGTATGGATGGAATCAATCTATTTGGCATCAAAAGCACATCATACAGTGTATGGCAAGTGGTATTGGTGAACTATAATATTCCTCCATCCATGGCAATTAAAAAGGGACATGTAATGTTGTCCCTTCTGATTCCTGGAAAGCACAAGGTAAAAAACATGGATATTTACTTAGAGCCTTTGATTGAAGAGTTAGAAATGTTATGGAAAGGTATTGAGGTGCAAGATACAAGCGCATCTGCATCCTCTAGAGATTTCACATTGAAGGCCATGTTGTTGTGGACCATGCATGACTTTCCAGGATACGAAGAGTGTTCACGTACATGTATATAACTCTATATTTGAAATTCAAGACTTGAATCAATTGCATTTTATTAATTCACTTGTTTGTTTAGGTTTAACCACATCAGGATATCATG
Organism: Lygodium microphyllum; assembly: GCF_053477565.2. Taxonomy (NCBI): domain Eukaryota; kingdom Viridiplantae; phylum Streptophyta; class Polypodiopsida; order Schizaeales; family Lygodiaceae; genus Lygodium; species Lygodium microphyllum. Next base: position 35,432,003 of record NC_141147.1, read on the forward strand.
CATGTCCTATTTGCGGTCCCTCTCTAGTTTCCTCTAGGTTGACACGTTTAAAGAAGGTTATCTACGACAATCATCATCGATTTCTTCCTATTGACCATCCCAAATATGTTCTCCCTACTAATGGAATGACTCCACAATCTCTAACCATTCGAGATTGGAAGGAGAGATGGATTAATGCCGACAGCCACCCTCCACTCGACTTGAGTCGGTAAGAATTGCATTTCTCTCGACTGACTTTAAAGTATTTAGCATGATGAATTGTTTACATAATATATTGTTTGTTTGTTAGGTTCTCTATATTTTTTCATCTTCCGTACTATACTGAACTCAAGATCAATCACCTGTTGGACCCCATGCACATATTCAAAAAATGTTGTATCTACATTATGGAATCACTTGATAGGGGCTCGTGATTCAGTCAATGTAAGGGAGGATTTATGTAACATTGGTCGCATGAGACGAACCTGGCCACGCATTGGACCCAGAGGAAAGATTGAGCTAGCCCATGCACCTTGGATGTTGTCAAAGAACGAGGAAAAAATAGTGAAAGAACAAATATGTAGCTTTCGAACACCCACAGGATGTATGAGATGTCTCAAGGGAGCCTTCATAAAGGAAAAGAAAAGAGGTGTGGAGCAACTATCTGGTTTAAAGTCCCACGATTGCCACAAAATGATTCAAGTAAGGGTATCTCTAACCATGAATATAGTAATTAGTGGAGTAACTATGTGTAAACTTTGAGGTATGATGACTTTTTCCTCAACTAATCATTTGATCTATGAATATTGTTTACATTCAGTTCGTACTTCCTACTAGCATATCCCATTGTGTATCCAAAGATGTACGTGATATCATTTACAAGATGGGAGAGCTTGTGAGGTGTGCATACATTGTATTTTTTCATTATATATCTTTGAATTTCTACACAAAAATAAACAATTCTCAAATACATCCTGACAGATACGTGAGCTCGAAGGAAATTGATCCAAACACATTGCAAGATGCTCGAGTATTATTTGTTGAGGTGATTTGTTTGGTGGAGGAAATTTTTCCTCGATCCATTTTGACTACTCAATTACATTTACTCGTACATTTGATTGATGAGATCGCACTTTGTGGGGCAGTTCATGCAAGGTGGATGTTTTTTCTTGAGCGCTTCATGAAAACCTTGAAAGATTTTGTGAGGCAAAAAGCACGGCTTGAGCGAAGCATGGCTGAGGGTTGGTTAGTGCAATCATCCCTTGTTTATATCTCTGAATATCTTGCTGAAGTGGACCCCTCTCAACCACGACTATGGAAAGATGATGAAGACTTGAGGATGACCTCTATAATACCTCAAGGAAAAGGAATGAGTAAAGTGCTAACAAAAGAAGAACTTCGTAAGTTAAATAGTTTTTGTGTGCTCAATAGTGATGTAATGAGCAAATGGGTGACACTATATAATAAAGCAAGGGCAAGAAGAAAAAGTGAAAGACAAGCATTTCGCACCAGATATGGACGTAATGTCTCATTTCCAGATCATCTAAATGCGCTCCCACGTCATATTGATATAGATTGGTTACATGAGGAAATGGAGAGAATGGAAAAAGAGGAGGAAATTAATATATCTTAAGAAGAGTGGGAATACGCATGAGGTTGCTTATCGAAGGTGAGACATACTATCAATTAATTTGTTTCTATAAGTTCTATTTTATATAAATAATTGACACGTTTGATCTTTTATCTTTTACTACTAGTGCACATTATTCAATGCTATTTGGTGTGAGGGTAAACATCTTCGAACTCAATGTATAGATGAAAAGAGAAATACCCAAGATTGTGGTGTCCTCGCTCACTTCGAGGATGCCAATGTTACCATGGAAGGTTATTGTGGGTTGATCCAAGATATTCTGAAGCTTAACTTCAAACGATTCTTTATATATGTACTGGATGTGAAGTGGTTTAAAGAAGTGGTAATAAATGGTGAGCATTGCCCAATTAGACGTCATCCAAGTGGTTTTGTAATCATTGACTCTACAAAATTTCACCAAAACAAGAATGACACATTACTACTATCTCAACAATGCGAGCATGTATATATGCAAAAGCTAATTTTTTAATATGGATACATGTGATATATATACACAATATAATAAGTATTTAAGTTTCTTGCTTTTGTTTTTCAAATACAGGTTGTGTATCATCCAATGGTAAACAATAACCGATGGTGGTATGTCATCCCTATATCTAATCGTTCAAAACCAATATGGAGATAGCAGATGACAATCCAACAATTAATGATGATGTGCATGATGACACCATAATGGATGATATGCGTGATATAGTACAAGATGAACCTCGCGAGGATGTTCAAGGAAACGTAGAAGAAGACAATAATGTGATTGTCGATGATATTGATGAAGTTATTGAGCTATATAGCAACACATCTGATAGTGGGATAGACTTATTTGTTTCGTTACCTCTTGGTAACATAGACCTAGAAGTAGATAGTTTAGCAAGGGCTGATCTCATTGAAGATGAGATGGATCATTCACTGTAACATACTTAATTTGCTTAATGATTCAATGTGTATTCTTAATTCTATGGTTTTTATCATGCGCACACGTGCATACTCAAGAATCAATAGTCAAGTTTAAAGCTAAATTGAATTTTCCATAATAAAAAGGAAGTATTTTTTATCATCTTCAAGTAGAGAAATTACGAGATACATATTGCAATGCTTGCTACTAATTGTATAATAAGGTTTCTATCGCTTGCCGCTAATTACTTATATCAGGCTTGTCAACTGGAGGAACTGCCATTCATTAGAGAGCAATGCAAAAATAATTATTAACTCTGGTTTTTTTATTCAATGATTCAATGTGTATTCTTAATTCTATGGTTTTTATCATGGACACACGTGCATACTCAAGAATCAATTTCAGGTGGTTAAATAATTATTAACTTTGGTTTTTTTATTATATTAAGTCCAATTTTAGGTGGTTAAATAATTGCGCATCTGGTGGTGCATCTATATTGGCGTCTATTTACGTGGATATATAGATGCAAAATTCGTATCTATTTACACGCTCTTTTACACGCATATATAGACGTAATGATAGACGCGCTCGACTTTGCGCGTCTAATATGCGCGTCTATGCCTCATTTCTGTTGTAGTCACTCTCTCCCTCTCTTACTCTCTTTCCCTATCAGGTTTAAAGTTTTTTCTCTCTCCTCTCCCTCTCTCATTTCCTTTTCTCTCTTCCTCTTCGTCTCTCATTTCCTCTCCCTACCTCACCCTCTCCCTCTTTCTCTCTTTCCCTATTAGGTTTAATGTTTTTTCTCTCTTTTTCTCTCTCCTCTCCCTCTCTCATTTTTTTCTCTCTCCTCCCCCTCTCTCATTTCCTTTTCTCTCTTTCTCTCCCTCTCTCGTTTCCTCTCCCTCCCTCACCCTCTCTTTCTCTCTTTCCCTATTAGGTTTAATGTTTTTTCTATTTTTCTCTCTCCTCTCCCTCTCTCATTTTTTTCTCTCTCCTCCCCCTCTCTCATTTCCTTTTCTCTCTTTCTCTCCCTCTCTCGTTTCCTCTCCCTCCCTCACCCTTTCCTTCTCTTTCTCTCTTTCCCTATTAGGTTTAATGTTTTTTCTCTCTCCTCTCCCTCTCTCATTTCTTTTTCTCTCTTTCTCTCCCTCTCTCATTTCCTCTCCCTCCCTCACCCTCACCCTCTCTTTCTCTCTTTCCCTATTAGGTTTAATATTTTTTCTCTCTTTTTCTCTCTCCTCTCCCTCTCTCGTTTCCTTTTCTCTCTTCCTCTCCCTCTCTCATTTCCTCTCCCTCCCTCACCCTCACCCTCACCCTCACCCTCTCTTTCTCTCTTTCCCTATATTAGGTTTAATGTTTTTTCTCTTTTTCTCTCTCCTCCCCCTCTCTCATTTCCTTTTTTCTCTCTCTCCCTCTCTCGTTTCCTCTCGCTCCCTCACCCTTTCCTTCTCTTTCTCTCTTTCCCTATTAGGTTTAATGTTTTTTCTCTCTCCTCTCCCTCTCTCATTTCTTTTTCTCTCTTTCTCTCCCTCTCTCATTTCCTCTCCCTCCCTCACCCTCACCCTCTCTTTCTCTCTTTCCCTATTAGGTTTAATGTTTTTTCTCTCTTTTTCTCTCTCCTCTTCCTCTCTCGTTTCCTTTTCTCTCTTCCTCTCCCTCTCTCATTTCCTCTCCCTCCCTCACCCTCACCCTCACCCTCACCCTCTCTTTCTCTCTTTCCCTATTATGTTTAACATCTTTTCTCTCTTTTTCTCTCTCCTCTCCTTCTCTCATTTTTTTCTCTCTCCTCTCTCCTCTCCCTCTCTCATTTCCTTTTGCTCTCTTCCTCTCCCTCTCTCATTTCTTCTCCCTCCCTCACCCTCTCCCTCTCTTTCTCTCTTTCCCTATTATGTTTAATGTTTTTTCTCTCTTTTCCTCTCCCTCCCCCTCTCTTTCTCTGTCCCTCCCTCTCCCTCTCTCTCTCTCTTTCTCTCTTTCAATGTTTCCCTCTCCCTCCCTCTCCCTCTCTCTCTCTTTCTCTCTTTCAATGTTTCCCTCTCCTTGCCTCTCCCTCTCCCTCTCCCTCTCTCATTTCCCTATTATGTTTAATGTCCCTCTCCCTCTCCCTCTCCCTCTCTCATTTCCTCTCCCTCCCCCTCTCTTTCTCTCTCCTCCCTCTCCCTCTCCCTCTCTCTCATTTCCTCTTCCTCTCTTTCTATCTCATTTCCTCTCCCTCTCTCAATACACACAAATTATACCCCATTTCCTCCCCCTTCCTCCTCCTCTCCCTCTTTTTCTCTCTCATTTCCTCTCCCTCTCTCAATACACACGAATTATACCAAAAACAAGTAAAAGAGAGAGAAAAGTCTCTTTCCCTCTCTCATTTTCTCTCCCTCCCCCTCTCCCTCTCCCTCTCCCTCTCTTTCTCTCTCCCTCCCTCCCCCTCTCCGTCTCTCTTCCTCTCCCTCTTCCTCTCCCTCTCCCTCTCCCTCTCCCTCTCTCATTTCCTCTCCCTCCCTCTCCCTCTCCATCTCTCATTTCCTCTCCCTCCCTCTCCCTCTCCCTCTCTCAATACACATGAATTATACCAAAAACAAGTAAAAGAGAGTGAGAAAACACAAAAGAAAAGCAAGAATGGACAATGCACTCACCGTAAAGGCTTGAAGAAGGGTTTGATGACTCCTCTTCATGATGGCGGCTCCTCTTTGCCCTCCGTACACCTCCTCCTCTTCTTCGCGAACGGCGGCGGCGGCGGCGGCGGCGGTGGCGGTGAGAATCCTTCTTTCTCCCTCTTTCTCTCTTTCTCTCCCTCTCAGCAAGATGTTCACTCTCCCTCTCTCTCTCTCTTTCGTGAATGCGCACAAAATGATGCGCTGGGGTTTCGGCCTGCGTTTTTTTCATCTGGGTACCATCGTTATTATTTGCAACTCTAATAGCGATGCAAATAGCGACACCGCTATTTCTCGTCGCAAATGGCTGTTGTTATACCCTCATATCCTTGTAGTGGTATCCATAGATGTGAAAATTATCTACCAAAAGTTGCTCATAAACTTAGCATCCTAATCATGCACTATGACTTGTAGTAAGCTATGTAATTGGAAGATATACTCTATAAATTGAGTGGCCACCTGAGAAGCAGCATATTGTGTCCTAGTGGAGATAAAGTGGACAACTTTGGTGAGGTGATCAACTACCATGTATATACTATTTCATTCTTCCTTGGTAAAACAGAGGGGCCTCTGATGAAGTCCATGGTGATACGTGTCCATTTCCCTTCAAGAATATGAAGGGGCTATAAGAAGCCAGTGGCCCTAAGCATGATGCCCTTGTTTTGTTGGTATGGAACACATTTGGTCACAAAATCCTTGACATCCCTCTATAAAAATTTCTAGTGAAAGCTCTTGATAATCCTATCATATGTTTTGAAAACATCCAAGTGACCAGTAGTGGGGCAAGAATGCATCTCTTCCATGATCTTTTGTGTGAAAGGAGAAGCACTGTGGGGGATGAGAATCTTGCCATGCGACCAAATAAGGCCATGTTTGAGCTGATATTGGGAGTTTTTAGCCATTACCTCGTACTGTAGTTTCTAAAACATATGGTTGAAGTCCTCATCCAACATATAAGCTTCTTAAACATCCTCAATTCAATCACTATACAACTTTGAAATGGAGGATACTCTGCATATCCACATCTGAGAGAATGAATCAACCACGATATTATCTTTGCTCTGAGTGTGAGAAATGTCATAGTTTTGTAATGTTGCCACCCATCTCCTTTGCTTAGGAGTTAAACTAGACTAAGTCAAGAAGTACTGGAGGACTCGATGGTCTCTCTTTACTTGAAAGTGGCTGCCATAAAAATAATGGTGCAATTTCTTAATAGCATGGAGGATGGCCAACATCTCTTGGTCATACACATTCATTTACATCACCTTGTCATCAAGCTCGTGACTCTCAAAAGCAATCACACCATGCTCTTGCAACAATACCGCATTAATACCCCTACCAATGGCATCACATTGAATGACAAACGTCTTAGAGAAATCTAGGCATATGAGGATGGTGGTCGAAGTAAACATTTCCTTCATTTTTTTGAAGTTATGATCAACAATGGCATCCAAAAAAAAGATTCTTTTTTATTCGATCAATCAAAGGTGCTGCAATGGTAGCATAATGCTTAATGAAGTGTCTATAAAATGTGGAGAGACCAAGGAAATCACAGAATGAAGTAGTGGTGGATGGAGTGGGTGAGTCCTTGACATATTATACCTGTTGAGAATTATCATGTCTACCACTTTTACTAACAATGTGTCCCAAGTACTCCCCAGATGTCTACTTAAAGATACACTTACTTTCCTTAGCAAAGAGTTGATGCTCTCTCAATATATCAAAAACCCTTTTGACATGTGCCAAGTGCTCCTCTTGTGACTTAATGTAAATGAGGATGTCATTAAAAGAAAACTAGCACATACTTGAACAAGAAGAGGTGAATAATTCTATCCATCTGGCTCTAAAATATGGCAGGGGTACTAGTCAACCCAAAAGGTATCACTAGAAAATGATTAAGTCCATGATCAATCCTGAAAGCCGTTTTGATCTCATCACGCTCTCTCATACGGATCTGATGATAGATTGACCACAAATCAATCTTAGTGAAAAAGCATATCCCTTTCAACTCATCTAGTAAGTCATCAATTCATGGGATGGAATAGCGGTTCTTCACTATGATTTTGTTCAAGTCTTTGTAATTGATGCACATGTGGAAAGAGCCATCTTTCTTTTTTACTAATAGAACAGGGGATGCATAAGGGGAAGAAATTGGCTCAATGAAACCCATCTCAAGCAACTCCTTGACTTGCTTTGCAACCTCTTCACGTTCACACTTGGATAGTTTATAAGGTGGCTTATTCATTGGCTTAGAATAGGGCTCTAAATCAAGTGGGTAGTCCACTTGCCTCTTAGAGGGAAGGGCTATAGATGTTTGAAATAAATCACTATACTGCTCAAGTAATGCTGCCTACAAGGCTAAATCCTTAGATGCTTTGGAGGGTTGATTTGAATTTTCCTTATTCAAGTACAAGACAAAGATCTGTGAGCATTTCTTAAACTCCCATTTGAGTTGATTTGCTATAATGAGCTAAAAATCAACATTATCTTGAATTCCCTCTAAGCGGATGAGCTGTCCATACATCAGAAACTCCATATAGAGTTGAGATAAGTCCATAGCAAAATTTCCCCATTGTTTTAGTCAATCACAACTTAAGACAATATCAATGGGGCCCATATCTAAGGCTATTAGTTCAACCAATGTCACATGATTTTTAGCTAAGCATAGGGGGACTGTAGGACATATATGTGTGTTGATTTCTTTCTCTCCATTTGCTACTTGAACTTTCAAGGGGTGTTGTAATTTTATAGAGGTGCATTTCAACTGGTCAATGGTTGATTTATTGACAAAGTTGTGAGTGCTACCATATTATCTGCAAGGATAAAGACATGCTTCCCATGAATACTGCCTTGAATGCGCAGGGGTGCTGGGGCTTCCAGAACCTGTCTAAGCATCTAAGGAGATGGAGTAAAGGGAGGTGGTAGCTAGGTGAGATATCAATTCAAGTGCCTGGGATGGACAACTGCCCGGGTCAAAGGAGAACCAATCCTCTAGGTCATAGAACTGCTCGTGATCCACATCCTCAACATGCTCATCGTTGTCAATAGGTAAGTCATCCTCATCATTGTGCCAATCTTCCATTATATGCATGTTATGAACTTTGATCTTGGAAATCTTGTAAGGGCACTTGGAGGTATGGTCGACAATGTACTTGCCCCCATATTTAAAACATAGCCCTTTTTCCTTCCCTTTCTTCACAACATACTTACTCTTAGCATACTTACTCTTAGCAGTAGACCCAAATGCTATCCCAAAAGTGCCATGTTTTCTTTTAGCATGGAATGGGGGATAAGTGGGTATTCTGGGGTTGCTATTAGATGTGGAATTGCCTCTAAAAACACTTGCATATGGGGCTTATCTCGAAGGATATAGGAATGTCCATAACCTTGCTAAAAAATTTCACTCTTACAATACTTGCATATCTTTCAGCCAATTCAATTGCATCAAAGAGTGTGGTAGGATTTTGAGCCACATGACATCCACCGATAGGCTCGATTTCAACCCATACATATGCTTATACTATTGGGCATCATCACTAATGCTCTCCACATACATGGTTAAGTTCATAAACTAATTTGTGTACTCTCAGATAGTGAGATTACGTTGGTCAAGAGTAATGCTATCATCTTACCAGCCACTCTTTTTCCATTGGGGAGACAAGTACTTGAACCATATGCATTTTAAAGTCTTCCCAATCAATGAATTGATGATTCTCTTGATTGATATAGCTCCACCACGAGTGAGAAAATCCTTCCAAGTGGAGATAAGTAAAGATAATTTTATGATCATCAGTGTGCAAGGGTAGATATTGAAGTAGGACTCTAACTTGGATGTCCATTCCTCCAAGTTTAATGGGGAGGGAGATTGCCCATTATACTTAGTGAGTAGAATCTTGTAACAAAGATCATGAGGGCCTTGCTGCCCATGAAACCCTTGTTGTCCATACATACCATGATGGCCATACATACCTTGTTGCCCATACATACCACGTTGTGTATTTATCCCATGCTACCCCCATTATGGCCACTCTTTCCCCCAATTTTCTTCTCTCTCTCTCTCTCCCCTCTCTTTTTCTTCTCTTTCTCTCTCACATTTGATCTTTCCTCTCTCTATAATTCTCTCTCTCTCTATGTTCTTATTATCTATTATTATTATTATTATTATTCTTCTTCTTCTCTCTCTCTCTCTCTTTCTCCTCTCTTTTTCTTCTCTTTCTCTCTCTCTCTCTCCTCTTTTTTCCTTTTTTCTTCTCTCTCTTTTAGATTTCATCTTTCCTCTCTCTATAATTCTATCTCTTTGTTCCCCTCTCTCTCCTCTTCTTTCTTTTCTTCTCTCTCTATATATTTCTCTCGATTTTTAGTTCTTTGTCTCTCTCTCCTCATTTTTCTTTTCCTATATCTTTCTTTTTCAAGTTTTTTCTCTCACTCTCTTTTTATTTTTTCTTTTGTCTTTATTTTTCTCTTTCCTCTCTTTCCTCTCTTCCCCTAAGTCCTCTCTCTCTCTCTCTCTCTCTAACTCAAAACTATAAACATAAGATAGAGGAGGGGGCTTTAAATTTAGAGAGAGAGAGAGAGCCTATGTCCTACACATGAGAGGGGGGAGGGGAATTTAAATTAAAAAGGGGAAGAAAAAAGGAGAGAGTACACATGAGAGAGAAGGGAGGGGGTTTTAATTTTAAAAAGGGAGGTTTGGAAAAGGGAGTAGGTTCGAGAAGCCCTCTGGAGGCTTGGGGTTCCCCGAACCTACAACCAAAATGAGATAATAGTATAGATGGGTCATCTCCTTTTTTCTTTTGCCATATTGCCAAGATATAGACATCTTAGGCTCTTGATTTAGTCAATGTCATTAATTATCATCGACATTAGGCATTAGTTGCTTATATGCCATGACAACATTGACATTTTATTTAGGACGAATCATTTTTAGCTTTTTCTCCCTTTCCTCTTAATTTGTCCCGAACAACTTCCTTTTAAAAAAAAGTAATTTTCCAGCTTTTACTTTGACTTGGCAAGTTGAGTTTGTGTAACCCACCTCTATTCCTCTATCTCTTTCTCTATAATGTAGCCCTACTACTAGGTGAGGCTAGTGTTCTTTCACTCCCTCCACAATATGTTTGAACCAATCACTCTTACATGATTTCCATTAGTTAGTGCTCTTAATGTAGAGGTTTTATTTTGGCTTCTCATCTCCTTTTTTATTCTATGGTTTTTACTAATGTCTGTTACTAAATTTGATTTGTTACCTAGGAAATGCTTATAGCATCATTCCACAAATACTTCATTTGACCTATGAGGTGGACCACTACACCATCATTTTTCCATCCTCATGTGACTATTGACTTGTTGTGGACCCATTGAGAAAACTAGCTAGTAGGAGATAAATAACAACTTCTTGCAAGAGAAACAATATTATGTGTATCATTCCTCAATCACTATCCCAATCACAATGCAACACATGTTCACAATTTCATATAGTCCATTGGCTACCCTCTCATACCTCATGCACATGACCAACCATCAATCATTGGTGCCACTTTCTCAGAGCATTGATTTTACTAAACCTCCATTCAACACTAATGATTGACCATTGTTAGTGTGGTTTTTGGGGCTTCTCACAATAAAAACCAACGTGAAAGCTAGTTTGGAAAGGGGAATGTGAACCCAATTGACACTTGGCCATCTTACCATGGTAGAATGTTGTAACACACACCATCTCTATAGTAATTGAGGAATGAATAGTTTACTTCTAGATGAGAGAAAGTAACCAAGCCACATCATAAAGTACCTCCCCATGGTTCATGCACACATGACTACATGTGCACAACATTTCAAGAGGGGATACTCTCTCAACTATGGTCAATCCCCATGAAGTTCATGGTATAAGCTAAATGAGACATCCCCACAACTACCATGTTGAGTGTCTCAACCCACGCACATCGATTCTACTTAGAGGAACAAATCATACATATCATAGAATACTTGATAACTTATATGTTGTTGATATTGACATTTTTTGGAAGGTTCAATTAGAACAATAGCTAAAGTAGAAGACACTACAATCCAAGAAGATAAATAAATGTCCAATGTCCATCTTGCGCAATTTAAAGTAGTGCAATGAAAGGCACAACTTGTCAACTTTGAAACACCATATTCACGATTATTTATTATTCTTTTAACTCATCTTTGCATGATGCTCAAATGTGTAGATAAAAGTTTTAGTAGACATGTGCATGTAAGTATTAATTAGGCCTTGTACAAATAAGTAACTTATAACTAGTTATATAAGTAAGACAATGAAACTTCATAATCATTAGTGTAAAGGATTGGGCTTTAAAATTGTTGGTGGCATTGAATATACCTAGAATCTTATTAGATTTCCTAGATTCATAATCATTCAAGTAAAGGAGTGGGCTTTAAAATTGTTGGTGGCATTGAATATACCTAGAGTCTTATTATATTTCCTAGCTTTTGATGTTTGAAATTTCAAAAACATATGTTGAAAGAGGGACATAAAATCGTAGTCAAAGATCAAGTTTCTAGCTAGGAATCTCAAAAGTCTAAGTAAATGCTCACATATAGTCACGTAGGTACTTTTTATATCGAATCTAATTGTAGAGGATAGCCTTTTGAGCAACCTTGTCAATGTTTGGTCCCCACACTTCAAAAATAACAAGTGAATAGAAGTTTGCTATGCCTCCAATGCTTGTGTCTCCACATGTTAGCATAAAAGACAAAAAATACCAATAATTACAATGTCTCTATTCAAAATGCATTTAATATTATGACTTGGTCTATTCTAAAACCATGTTTTGTCACAATTACAACTTTCTTTTGGATATAACCATTAGAAAAATGTATTTTGATAATTATTTGTAGTAGATTCCCGTGAAGATTTTTCTTTGTGTTAACATGGCTTATGTTGGACATGTTACCAAATATCAATGTATGTTGCACTTTATGTAAAATGTTGTTAGATTTATAATATGAACCCTCAAGCTTTTTAATAACATACAGATAGTATCTTCATTGTTATTTTGATTTAAACATTGGAAACATGGCTCACATGGCCATCCACATGAGGTCCACATAACTTTAAAGTTTTCTCTCCACATCTTAACATGTAAGAATTAAAAAAATATAAATGTACCTCTTTATAATGGTTTGGAAAATAACTTGAATGAATAGTGATGGCTAAACATCTCTTGAGGCATTGGCAGGTGAGAATCAACTTATCCATGTGAATTGATACCATTTATAGAATGAGCTACAGCTTTTAGGTGTTATGGTTTCATTGCTCATAGACCTTTGATATTGCAATAAACTTTTAACAACCAATAACTAGTAGCTTAGTTGGTGTGAGATTGGGTAGCGATACCTAATTAGTCAGAATCTAGTCTAGAAAAACCAATTCTAAATCAATTTAGTGGGTTCAAATAAACAAGGAGGGTTGATCACGGCAAGGGAGTGACGGGGACACATAGTAGAATTCAAGTGAAATGAACTTGATGTGTGAGCCTTCTAGGGTAAAGTTGGGAGAATGGAACACTATGAGAGTGGTTATTGTGATTAATTTCTTCTAATAATGGGACAATATCTAAATCAAGTGTAGATATGACCCTTTAAGTCTCAATTTGAATTACATTATATGTAAATTGGGAGAATTGGACACTACGAGAGTGGTTATTGTGGTAAATTTCTTCTAACAATGTGACAATATCTAAATGGAATGTAGTAAGACCCATCATCAGCTCGTTTTGAATGCAATTATATGCTAATTGGACATAAACAAGTTTGAGGTTAATATAGGAGAAATGCATGATAAACAAACCTAAAGTCAAAAGCTTCAAGTACAATCTATTCATAGAATTTGATTAGCATATCAAATGTTAAATTGACTAGTTTGCAATACTTTCATGGATTATATCATACACAGAACTAATTTGATATCTCATACTAAGTAGGTTTTCACAACATAGTTAGGCCTATTTTCTTGCCACTACAAACACTTGTATGCACTATCTCATACTTTGCTTCCTTTAATTTTCTTAAACAAGACAACTTTTATGACTCATTTAAATCTAGATCTTGATTCAACAAACTTCCATATTCAAATTTATTAGCATTATTGAATGAAAAGATTTTTATGTTTTTGTGACGAAAGCATCAAATGTTATTAAAAATGCAAATTCGATAATGGATATTAATGTTCAATCATATGTTTTATCTATCTAGAGTTGAAGAGATGATATATTGCATCAAGCCTTTTCCAAATTTCCACATCTACCAATAAACACACATCGTTCTTATTCATAAATCTCATTAGTTAGCCTTTGAGTGCAAACTAGCCGCTAAGTAAAGTGACTCCAAATGGAAGATTTCTCAATGTTGCATAACTTTTTGCAACATTTTGACACGTCACTTTAAGTACTCACTAAATGATTAGCATGTATTGATGCAATACAAAGCTTTACCACTCCTCCATATAATACACCTTAAGTTTATTTTCTACAATATTATTTTTTTTGTAGTGCATATCATACAACTATGTTACCTTCATGAATGGTGTATGCCAACTTAAACAATGGAAAGGTTTAGCAATGGCAACATAGTTCTATTTAAACTACAAATAATATCTCTTATGTCCTAGGAAACATAGAACACCCTTTGTATTTGCTAGCGAAATTGATTGCAATTATTTTCCTTAATACTATATGCCCTAGAATACATCCATGTTTAATTAAATTGGCACTTCAAGGGGGTAAAGAGAAACTATACTATTGGCATATGTCAAAGACTTGCCTTAGCTTTTGTCTAGTTGATCTCTCTAGTTGGAGTTGACATAAAGATCAATAATTAGCACCTTAGGAAACTTTCTAAACATGTATTTGAAGATGGTGCACATGAGTCATTGGAATGTATCAAGAGAATTATTTAATTTGAAAGGCATTATTATGAAAGCAAGTACTCCCCACTTTGTGGTAAAGGCCATCTTGTGACTATTTGTCAGAACATAGATTCTAGTGACTCTAATATTGTTTGTCAGAACATAGATTCTAGCGACTCTAGTATTTTTTGTCATTATTGTGACAAAATAGGTCATATTGCAGCTCATTATTATGCTAAGAAGAATAATATCCACAGTGGTAATTTGCAAGAAAAAAACTATGCATCGTTCTCATGATAGATGAAGACAAAAATGAGCACCTATTTGTTATGCAGCATATGATGAATGCTATTATAGGAAAGGGGACACATGGTGTTGTATGGTATGTCAACTTAGGTGTATCTAATCATATGACTTGTCATGCTGAATGGTTTGAAGAGATACAAGATTTAAAAAAACTAGGTTATGTGCGGATGGGTGATGTTTCATTACCACCCAATTTTACACGTTGGAAAGGTTCCCTTGTCTTCATGATGGCCAGACAAAGAGTATGTTAGATGTATTACATGTGACATCAATCACAAAGAATTTATGTCTGCTGGCCAAATGGTAGAGCAAGGTTTACAGGTTTGATTTACTATTAAAATTTGTTTTGTAGAAGACTTTAATGATAAGGGCGGGTTGGTCACAAAAGGAAGTAGAATTGGCTGCATATTCACTTTAGATACTGAAATTCTTACTATGTATGCTAAAGGAAAACGAGTGGTTTGCAAATACTGAAATATGGCAGAAAATTATTGGACATGCAAATGTGCAAAAACTAATACTAATGTAGTCCAACAAAAGGATTGGTTAAAGGGTTGGCTACTTGTAGAGTTGTAGAATTTCATAAAGTGTGTAAAGCATGTTAGTTTGATAAGTAGGTAAGACAACGTTTTTTGCATGATAGAGGTGTGACCAAAAATATACTTGATGTTGTGCATATAGATGTTTGGGGGCCTACATACAGGAATCAGTTGATGATAATCTCTCTGGTTTCCATCTATTATGTATTTTAAAAGAGTTGTAACTCTTCAAGGTAGGTATCATACCTCGTTGAGCAAATATTATTGTCCATATATTGGAAAATAGACTGCCAAAAAGACCCATTCAAAAATCACATCTCGTCCATCTCCTAATCAAGATCCAATTGTATCAAATGATTGCTAATCAACTATATCAACTAGGGTAAGATGGTCTTCTTTAAATATGTGTTTATGAGCATGAAATCATGGGTGTACTATGAGAGGCACATGGAGGAATTGTAGGAGGACACTTTGATGCAAATACCATAACAAGGGAAGTTCTACATTCTCAATTGTGATGGCCCACTCTGTCATGGCTCATTTCGTCAAACATTGTGACGAGTGTCAAGACACTAAACTTCCAATCAAAGAGGTCAAAATAAAACTCTCAGGCATGTAATTTCCCACCAACCTTTTGAAAGTGTAGGATGGACTTATAGGACTCATCATTCTTGTTGCCCAATACTTGCAATCATGCTAAAGTATCATGGCAATTGACTACATGATAAAGTGGGCAAAAGTGAGGGATATTAAAAAGGATGATGTCAAAACCATGGCTAAGTTCTTAATGGAGTAGGCCATCTCATGCTTTGGGTACCCCATCAAAATCTTTAGTGAACTAAGGAATCTACTTCTTGAATGAATTTATTGAACATATTCTATCCATGTTCTTAGTTCTGCACCAAAATTCTAGTCCCTACTATCTACAAGAAAATGGCCAAGCAAAAGCAACTAATAAAATTTGCTTAATTTCTTGGCAAAATTGTCTTAGCTTCTAGATTATATAAGGTTAATAAGCTCATGCCTCAACTTTGGGCTTATTGCATTGCATTAAAATAGCATTATGCAAGTTGAGTCTCTTATCCCAAGTCTCTATATCAAACTTTAGGAATGGCAGGGAGGTACAAAATCTTAGACCAAATGCCTTACAAAACTAGAAGGATTGACTAAAACAAGGTTACTTGTAAGTCATGCCTTGCTTACTAAGAAAGCTTGACAACAAAAGGCTTGGTTTAATAAACATGTTAAGCAACAATCCTTTGAGAAAGCTGACCTCATGTTGGTATACTCAATTAAAGGCTAGAGGTAGAAACTCATGTCCTTACCATGTATGTGTCATCAGTAGGACAGGAAACATAGAGTTAGAAACCCAGCATGCATAAAGCATTGGACACTTCAGTTTACCAATTCAATATGGTGAAACCATTTGATGGATAAGAAAAATATATTTCCAATTAAATTCCTAGATAATGGAAGACATATTAAATGCTATATGGCACTATTTGCATGACTAGCCTATAAAGGAACCTAATGTCCCTGTGTGATCCATCATGGTGATCGAGCAAACATGGTATGAATAAATGCAATAATGCACACAACTCAACCATAAGCCTGCCTCAATTAGTCTTGGTCCTATGTACTTCAATGTCCAAGAGGCCACAATTAGTAACCTAGGAACAAAGGATGACATTATAATTCCACCCGCTTACCTCCATATCTAGTTGATAGCCACCAAATACATCATTATTAATGTGCTTGTTAATCAAGATGATGATTAAAACACCATTCCATACTGTTATTGGATAGAATTAGGCCAATCTAGCTCATTAATGCAAAGCTACAACCATAATATGGATGCCAACCTTATTGACTATGGAGCAAGTGTAAATATAGTAGAAATAGAAACCATTTTAGTCTCCTATGTTCTAATAAGTAGATAAGATTTTAGAACCAAAATCTTGTTGGGACAATCATCATACAAACTACCATATTAACTACATTGACAAGTGCATTTACATAAAATTTATCAACCCAAGAGTCATCTCAAGATTTAGGCATGGGGAAATAGCTTTATGACCCAACCCAAATAGGATACAATATCACCTCAACAAAATGCCCCCATAACTAAAAAGGCCCTCTTGTTGAAGCAGCTAATCATGCAAACTCAAAGCTAATGGTATGTAAGAATTGAGGCTCAACCACTTAAAATTTGCCAAA
Source organism: Lygodium microphyllum (assembly GCF_053477565.2). Lineage (NCBI taxonomy): Eukaryota > Viridiplantae > Streptophyta > Polypodiopsida > Schizaeales > Lygodiaceae > Lygodium > Lygodium microphyllum. The sequence continues at coordinate 35,449,116 of NC_141147.1, forward strand.
AGTCCCAACTCACTTCTCACACAAGATCACAAGCTTCCAACACCACTACTCATTCAAGACAAACATGTCGTAAGCATCTTTTTAACCCTCAAAGGCCATGAACAATATTCTACTAGGTTCTTAAGGCCATCATCTACACTCAAGGATATTGTTGAGGCTATAGATACCTCATGCTTCCTAAGTAAACCATGCCAATTCAATCATATATTAAGGAGCCACTACCTCACCCTAAGCTCTTCAAGTATAATATCCAAGACAACCCAACCAATCATTGTAGTATTGATTTCAAGCATTAGGTTCACTCCCATGCAAGTTGTGAAATTGAAATTGCACATGGAGAAAAAAGTGACACATATATGGGAGTCAAGAAAATTTAAACTAGGCATGATGGACAAGTTAATAATCCTATAATTGTATCCAATTGAGTGATTAGATGCCATAGGTATCCAAGAGTAAGTGGCCTTGACCATATGTAAAAAGCACAATCAGTATTTAAGTGGAAAATTAATAAGCAAAATCATTCTTGTAGTTACAAAATCAAACATAGCTTACATTTTCTCTTGTTTCCACCATCTTTGTTGCTTCTTTGTAAGCACATAATCAATGCGACAACAACACACTATCATTTCCTAGAGCCCTTGATATAGGACTCAACATTTCATCTATTGATTGTATAATTTTTCTCCTTAATTTTTTCATCTAGTACTGTGTGTGTGTGTGTGCGTGTGTGTGTAGAGAGAGAGAGTATCTAGAAGATTCAACAAAAAAGGAGAGAAGAAGAGAGAGTGTCTGTGAGACTGAGCTCACATCATCTTGGAGAAACATGTGAAAGAGTCCATTTTCTTACATGTAGAGCTCATGGAGATCGAGGAGCATAGAGCCACAAAGAGGTGCACCATCAAAAATTGATGAAATATTTAAAGCTCATCAATGAACACCTAGACTACAATAGTTTTTTCATACCCATCTATTTATTTTTGTTATCTCAATAGACGTGCTCAACCATAAGAGTACAATCTTTGGTTAGGCTAGATTTATCATATGACTAAGACATAAATACTTTGTGGTATGAGAGGTCATGAAGAATTGCTAGATCAGGAGTGCATGATTGCTGTATAAACATATGCCTAAGTTGAGTAGAGTATAGTTTAAAGGCTAGATTTTGGTTTCCTTGTTGAGATAGTGAATTCATGATCAATCAACTATCCATACCCTCCATAAGTAGACTATGTTGTGCATTAGCAAGATGGAGATTCTCTTGTCTTGATACTAATTGGGGGCAAAAATATTGATAAAATAAAGACTTCGGATTGTTCTTCCATATGGGTGAAAGGTGAACACTTGTATAAAATTATCTAATAAATAAAGAGGTTGTATTTCAAAGGATTGTTTTCCTTGTTTGTGTGTTATGACTTAAGCTACGTGAACAAGAAAGCTAATTTTATTTGTATAACATAAATATGTTAGGTAAGTAGATAACTAACACTATCCAAGAAAGGAAAGTGGGAGGGTGAGATTCTTAACAAATCCTCTCTAAGGTAGGTTGGTCTCGGTAAGCTAAGAGATTCTTTACAATTCAATGCATTATAGTATAAGGAATATTGACCACAAAAAGTCAATTAGAACCTTAACTCCATATTGTTTTAGGGAAATAGAGTGAGACTTTGCCCTGTAGGAAGAGGGGTCAATATACCCATACTCCCCCTCATTAAAAGACTCTCCTTGAATCAAGTGCGATATGAGTTGGCTTTGGTTTGAGAAATCTAGCAAATGGAGATACTCGAAGATTGATACTAGTTAATTTGAATAGGTGACCTTAATTTACTTAGAATTTGAAATTCAGGTTGATTCTTGTGAAAATGGCCAAGACCTTCTATTGCAAAGTGGACTTGAGAGAGTCTAAGTAGCAAACCTTATATTATTCAAAAGAGTATCGAGTGAGATTGCCTAGAAGATCCTCTTGATGGACCACTAAATTGTGCCATTGAGGATGTCTCAGAGTAGGCATATCACACATGCTAATTTCTCTACTATACTTTTTGCGGTTTGAAAGAGTACTCATGCCATTCTAGGTGCCAAGGATTCCTTGAATATTTTTTCTTCATACAACTTAAATTCAAAGATCATGGCACTGGTAGATTCTTCTTGTATCTAAAATTTCTATACCACCTCCTTGGGGTTTTCTTACTCTTCTTTTACTATAGAAGCTCTGGTGGAAGGGAAAAATCTGTTACCTTCTATGTTTGCATCTTTAGCTCCTCAATCATGGTATTATAAACTTCCTTCTGCTTAGGGGTTTATTCAATGGATTGCTCTATTGAGTCTCCAAAGTCAAAGTCTAGTAGATTGGCTAAATCTGTAGGCAATGTTATGATGGCAAGTGACTCTAGGTCAAGAGGAGATCTTGGTGGAGAAGGCTTGGCTTGCAAGAGTCAAAAGGCATGCAACTCTTGGTCCTCATACCCCTTTTATTGTAGGTGATGTATGAGGTCTTGTCTAGTTGGTTCTATAGTCATACAATAGGCCTCCTTGACCTCTTCCATGTCTTCCAATATGCTTGTGGCTATTCCAAGTTAGTGGGCCTTGATTTTTGTAGGATTGTCAATTTGTAAAGTGCAACCATTGAGGGCCACTTATAGATCTTCTATTGTTCAGTGAGGATGAACCTATAAGCATCTAATTTAAGCTTGCTTTGGAATTTCCAATATAACGCATCTCCTAGGTTATTGGATAGCTTCATCAGTGTTGATTCCCACAATCTTTACACTTTCTCTTCTACTGAATTTTTTGTCTAGGTCACCCTAGTAGCCATTGTCCTTTAAAATTCCTCATAGAAGGTGATTGATAGGTATTATTGTCAGTTGGCAATTGATAACAACCATGTGGTTACTCATCTTGTTTATTTCTACCATGTTTTTCTTCAATGCCATCCTACTTTCTTGAATATATATCCCTTGCATCTATAGGATCACCTATTTTTCTTGCAAGTGGTTTTGTAGCTCCTCATTTACAGTTGCATTCTTTTTGCTAAGTTTCCTAACCTGTTATTGCAAGGAGTTCTCCTTATCTTGCAACTTATTTCTAGAAACCTTCCCTTAATAGTGCCTCTTTTTTAGTGAGCTCTTCTATTTTTTTTGGCAAGAATTTCTCCTTCTCTTATAGTTGCTTTTGGAATTCTAACTTTAGTTTCTCTATTTGAATGATGAAAGTCTTGTTGTTCTCTTGAGTCTCTTCTAGTTTTCCTTGGGCCTCCTACTTCTCTTTAAGTGATATTGCCCTACTCTCCTTGAGATCTTCACACATTATTTCCAATGCCTTTAGACCACCCATTATGCCTTGTTTCTTGGGTTGGTTTTGAGTACTCTTGGCTTGTTGTTGGTTTTCTTGATGTGTTGCATTGATGATCTTGGCTATAGGTTTGGCCTTGACTAGCTTTTCTATATGTTCTTGCAATTATTATAGCTGCCTTGTCAGGTTTTCCATTTGCCATTGTAGTAGCATGAGTCAAGTTGGTTGTGGTGGAAGCTCTTCTACTTTCTCATTTTCTTTTTTAGAGTTTTCCTCTTTCCTTTTTATAAGGATATTGCCCAATTACTTGCATAATAATTGTTCGCAAAGGAGAGCCTTATAACTTAATGATCTTTTTGCTCACTTCTTAACTCATCTTGTCTTTCTTGTTTCCTTCTATCATACTCATCTTTGGATTACTTGAGGGTTTTCTCCAATAGAATTCTTACTTCTTCCTACTCATCCTCTTCCCTTTTTTTTTAAATTGCTCTGGTTTCTCTCTAAATTATTGAGATGGCAAGCTCAACATGTGTAGATATTAATGATGGACCGCCTAGTTAGATGGGTCTATACATCTACACTTAGCATGTAAGTAGTCATTATGACTCTTATATGGCCAAGTTATACCTATCTACAACTAGCATAGTTATAGGGCTAGTTGATTTGTATATTCTATTATGCACTATTTGACTTAGTAGGCCACTTTCCTCTATGTTATATCTTATCTATACTTTGTGTACATTGTATTGTGTGTGAAAGAAGAATAAGAAACCAGTAAGAAAACATTTTGGCCTCAATCTCTCTTTGGGTGTTGTTAAGTGAGCCTCTCCTTGTGTGCATTGTGTGTGTTTGGAACAATATCTTGAGTAAGTCCCCCCACCATGTGGTTTGTGACATGGTATTAGAGCTGCACTAGTGATAGATGCTAGTTTTGGAGTTGAAGTGAAGGAGAAGAAGTAAGTATTTCAGCAAGCAAGCAATGAGTAAAAGCTTTCCCATTATTCCATTCTTTCTCTTGGATAGTGCATGTGGAGATACCAGAAGTAGGGTAGAGAAAAATTCTTAGATTTTTGTAAGATTTGGTAAATGAGTAGAGCCGTTTTGGGCCCCATGTCAGACCTACTAGGTTGTGGATATAATTTCAAGGTATATTGTGATTTTGATTTTGTTGATCGAAAGTGGGTGCACAAGTTATATGTGTCAAATTTGTAATTGTTGAGGTGTTTGCAAGCAAGCAAATACAAATTTTGTCCACAAATAGGTTACAAAATACATGTACTATTGAATAGTTAATCAAGAAGTTGCTTGGTGTATTGTTGTTTAGTTGTTGCTATAAAAGGTTGTAAAATACTTGATTATTATTTTGTATCAATTTTGTGATAGTGGTAGAGAACAGTGGAAACCACATCATTGAGAAGTCAAACAAGAACATTTACCCATCATGGAAGTTGTTGATAAATATGCAATTACACACTTATGATAGCCTCTTTGCATGAAGTAGTAAGGTAAGAAATATGCAAAATCTTAGAAGAATTGTCATGTATCCCATAGGCACAATATGGAAAAGTGAAACTATCCTATAACTATAAAGAAATGTACTTGACAATCATTTGGTGTGAATGCTATTATACTTTGTACTTTCAATATTGTCCATGTCTACGCAAGACTGTGTTTATGAGTCCAAGCCAATCTATCTTGGAACCTAATTCACTTGAGTAATACTCTAAGTCATCATGCTTCTTGTCTATGAATTCCAAGCAACATAGCTAAGCCTTGCTCAAGGATTCGTGTTTCTCAACCTAGTATCAGAGCCATGATGAGATTGGTTTAGCTTTGCACACTACTCCTCCAACTCCCTAGAACCTCTAGTCAGGATCTCTTAGATCTCTTCAACTAGACCATATCTCAACAAGGTTTCTTCTGAGAACTTGTTCCTTGAATTAGGGTACTTCAAGTTGGCACATCAATCCTTGACATTGGTGACCTTCCACTCCAGCATTGCGAAAATCGTCGATTTGTTACCCAATTTGTGCATGAATTCAGTTGTGCAACTCTTGCTGATAGTATGCACTTTGATGTCACCTATGACCATAGAGCATTCAAAGCCTATGCCTTAAGCTACCTCTCCACTAGAGATCTTGAGGAATGGTCACCTATACATGCTGCTACAAGAAAAATATCAATCGGGTTGAAAAACCCTAAAGAGGAAGCGATAAAACCATTTGAGCTCAAGCTCATAAATCTCTTCATTTTCTCACTCCTCTTATCTCAAACATGTCACTGACATTTTGATGTGCTCCAATACTCAAGCTATCAGAAAAGGAGGGGATTGGGGACTCAACTTGAAGGTCAAGCATTAAAGTTCAACATCAAGTTCAACAAACATAGTATCTTTTGATACTCATTTAGTGCTTTTTGGCACTAGTATTTCTTGTGTCTCTTGACACATCCAATTTCAACTCACTTATTGGTCATTTACTGCTACTCAAACCTCTATAATAGGCAAGGATTCACCGTCATGCCACTTTAAAGGAATGGGCTTCCACACATGGCAGACAAGGATAAAACTAATCCTTATAAAAAAAGGTCTATGGTCAATAACTAGTGGCCAGGAGAAGAAGCCTAGAGATGCTACTCTTGCAGCAATATAGAAAAAGAATGATGATAAAGCCCAAGAAAGCATCAATCTTGAGCTTGATGATAGTTATATCCACCATGTACATGTAGATACATGTGATACATCTCATACCACTTGGGAAGAGTTAAACACACCATTTTGTACCCAATCTAAATCTTCAAAATATGGATTTTTGATTGAGTTTTTCAGGTTGGATATGAAGGCTAATACATTCCTTGCAACTCACCTTAATTATATGGAAAGTCTGCTAACTTAACTTGCACACATTAACTTAAAGATGGATGAAGATGTATGCATTGAAGTCTTTCTTAAGAGTCTTCCCCCATTATTTGGTAATGTCTCCACTACACTAATTAATATGCCAAATCCAAAACTGGTAAACATCAAAGCATCATTCATTGAAGAGGAGAAAAAGCGCAAAAGTAAAGAATAAGCAAGCACTTCAAAGGAAGAAATACTACTCTATATCAATAACAAGTATAAAGGGAAGAGAGATATTTTTTGTGACTTCTACAAAAGAGTTGTAACATACCCATGTTTGATTACGTAACAAGTAACATTTTAGTAGTCACCCAGAGTTTACCTTCCAGTTGTCGCCATTCATACTCTAACCAGAATGATCAAATTTTGTTCAACTAATTAACCCTATGTCTACCTCACAAGGGAAGCATCTTGTCGTTATCCACGAAGGACCTACTTGAAGGTTCCTAATTGATCTAACAGTCACCTATCAACAACTAACTCACATCCAAAGGTGTCCTTCGAGAGGCTTCCTGTCCAGAAGGAGTGACTGCCATTACCCTTGGTTCATGGAGTACAACACTTTTTTCCAATATTAGACTAAGGATTTATGAAATCCTTCGCAGTGCTCTGGCACAAGTGTCGTACCTTTCCCCTAAGATAATTTATAGTTCGGGTGCTCTGATACCAAACCCTAGGGAGGTCAGCAAATTGGCCCTTCCTAGAGTTTTTTCCTAGCATTTGTGTTTGGGGAAACCCCTCGGCTTACTAAGACCACCCTACCATAGGACTGGATTCATCAAAAATCCATCCACCCGCTTGTTGAGAGTGGAAAAAGATTGAATTTTTAATGGATTTTTTATTATTTTTGAGGCCAGAATGGTTAATTTTGATGGATTTTGAGTGATGATTAGTTGTTTTGAAAAAGTTTGAGAGTGTTTTGGATGATATTGATCTTGCTTTGAAAGCTCATGATGAATCTTAGTGGAAATATGAAGCTTTGTGATGTTCTGCTAGGTTCTGCTGAGGTTCTGATTGGTTCTGATACCTTCTGTTTAACTTCTATTTTGTTCTGATTTTCTTCTGTATGAAGCATGGACTGATGATTGATGAATGTTGAAATATTTTGAAAGGTTATTGAATAGTTTTTTATAGTTTGGAATGGTTTTAGTATGAGTTATGAGGTTTTGTTGTTCTCTGTTGACCTTATGTAACCCTCTGATGAACTTTTATAGAGCTTTTGTCTCTACTTTGTTTCTGTTCTCTAAATCCTCTGTAGATCTTCTATAAGTGTTCTTTGCAATGAGGGTGTGACTTTGGGAAAAATTTTTAACTTTTGGAAAGGATGAATCTAAGTTTGGGAGAGCTAAAACAAATGGAAGAAGCAACTGCTAAAGACTAAAGAGCAGACTGAAGTGATAGAGACAGAAGTGAGCTATGAAGAGACACGGTAGTGGCTCTGGTGCCCTTTCATACCTCCCATGCCTCTTGGGAGGTGCATTCACGACTGAAGAATGATTATTATGAGTGATTTTTGAGTATTTTAGTAAGGAGATGATGTACTATTGATTGAGAGAGAGAGAGAGAGTCAGAGATAGCCAATTCTATCAAAACAATGTGTCTATCTATAAGAGATTGAGAGAGAGAGAACTATGAAGACAATGAAGATGAACACTATGTGATTATTTTCATTCAAAAATGGTGTATTCCTTTGTGTTTCTTGTTCTATTGATGGATTCTATGAAGATGTTGAAGATTATGGTTGATTTTATCAAATCTGTGGGAAATATCTACTATGATGCTGCAAGAAGAGTTGTTCTTTTCCTTGTTGTGGTTCTCTAAAGAATGAAATAAAAGCTTGTTGATGTTACAAGATAGATTTTATCGCAGTAGAACCCCCTTTTCCTTGGTGTCTTTCTTGGGGCTCCGTGTTATTGGTGCGCAGCTGGGGAAACTTGCAATCAACAAGCATTAGAAGAGGCTGAAAATGAAGGAACTGGCATTACCAAGAAGAGGAAAATTTAATGGATGCTTGCAAAGTTCCTTCTTCCACTCAAGAGTTGGAGATTCTCATTATCAAAACCACTTTCTACAAGAATTTTATCCCACAATGGCGGAAACATATTACAATCATGATGCAAGCTCTATGTGGTGGACTATTTCCTCTTCTTGTTGAAGCAACAGAAACTTGCATCTTAGTGGCAAATTGTTTGGGAACAAATTAAAGGGTAGAAATAGAGAGAATAACCATCCATGGAAGATTTGACATTCATTGAGAAGTTTCCAGACATCATTAAGTGGGAGATCATGAAGAAGCTTCAGGAGTCGTGGTCAGTGGAGGTTCACGAAAACAAGAAAGAAAAGAGTTGGAATTTGTTCGTAGATGCTCAACACCAAGATACGTGGGATGCTTGGTGTTCTGACAATCTTGTGTTTGGTCCAATTAGCAACCCAATGGAAGTTGGTAGACAGAGTGTTTTTCACAACATATACTATTGAAACCATCAGAAGCTGGCATTATTATAATGATGGCACAATAATGATCCTAAGAAGAAATAGTTTTAATACTTTCAAAACGGAATATCTCCCCCTCTATAGTGGTTTGAAAGATGAATTCAGAGATGTTGAAAAGAAGGAAGTAGAAGAGATGTTGGCAAGAGAATACTCTAGAGACTAAATTCCCCCTTTGATTCTATTCTATTGAGTATAGACCAATTGTTTGGAGTCAACCCCCTGATGAATGACACAATCAAGAGGCAAGCACTAGTACGAGTCCAGAGATACGTGAGAAGAGAGAAGGCAAGAATCAAGGCTAAGAATGAGCTTGTAGCAGAAGCCTCCTTTGACGCCCTAAAATCACTCTTTACAGAAGTCCCTATGGCGACTCAAGGTACCCTTCCTAGTTAGATTCATCCTATAAATGTTGGACAGGCCAGCAAATGTAGTCCCATTGCCAATTTTTAAGGGAGAGTACAATGAAGACCCCGATCTCCATGTAGCAGAGTTTATGGTAGCATGTGTGGCTAACAATGCCATAACCCCCAAGCATTGGTTAGAAATCTTCCCTGCCACTTTCAAGGGCACGGCATTTCAATGGTATGAGAGACAAGTAGCAGGAACTTTTGGTGTATAGGACGACCTGAAATTGGCCTTCCTCACTAAATTCAGGCGTGAAGGTTTTGAAGAGCGGATGCGAGAGGAGTTCATGAACCTAAGTTAGTCCTCTGGAGAAAGAGTAGAAGCTTATGTATCGCGAATGGAATCCATCTTGAAGAGATGGACTAATCATCACTTGGATGAAGGTATCCAGAAAGGAGTGTTCCTCAGAGGCCTACAACTAGAAGTTTGCAAGTTCGTGGAATTGAGAAGACCAGTCAACCTACAAGCTGCAGTGGAAGGTGCAAGACTATATGAAGAAGTTGAAGCAAGGCTGTCAATGACTCCATGAAGAGGAGTCTTACCTCCTCCCATGCCACGAATGGTATACCTACCAAATGTTGTCCAAGGACAGTTCCCTACCCCTATCCCCAGATGCAAACAGTACCACAATACAATGCACCTAATCCACAATGGCCACAAATGACAATGCCTCAAATGATGGTTCAATCACAACAACAGTGGCCTCAAACAGTTCCTTCAATGGTGACTCAACAACAATGGAGTGCTACCAACTGGAATCAATAACTCCAAGTCTCAACAAGAGCTTTGAATCAGAACTAGAATAGAGGACCTCATGGATCAACCCAACCAATGTATGTAGTAATCACAAAAGCTTCCCAAAACCCTACTACAAGTATTCAAGGAGGTGAAAATATGAAGGACTACCTATCCAATTTAGTGGCAATTATTAAGAAAGAGCTTATGGATGTAATTACAGAGCAGCTATAGACGTTGAAGGTGAATATCGCCAATATATCATCTCCTACCGGGGAGGTGGGAGAGATGTGATGCGCTCAAATACATGGTGCGAAAATTGACATCAGCGGGACATTTAGCCACTGAATGTATCCAAAAACCAACCATTCATGGAGCCTTCTGTTCCTATTGTTTGAGGAAGAACCATATAGAGGATATCAGCTCTTTGAAAGAGATATTCGAACGAAGACAGAAAGATGAAGACGTAAGATTCAATTTGCTGGAATCCAAAATGACAACGTAGGACATTGGACCAAAGCCTAGGGATTTTGGTCCTAATTTCAGTCCAATGAGGTTTCCCTCTCAAAGTTATAGAGGACAACAGCCTATTGGCGGTGATCAGAGATTAGAGGTGGAATGTTACAGATGTGGAGAAAAGGGTCATATCTCACCAAATTGTCCAAACCCTAGAAGATATGTGGATTACAAGCCTTTATGCAATCTATGCAAAGGAGAAGGCCACACTGCAAAAGATTATCCAAGTGTCAAATCTACTTCTGATACCCAACAAAAGATCCAAGAAGCTTCTTCCAATTTGGTGGAATTGGAAGTGGCCACAATAACGTGAGCAAAGAAAGGAGAACCTGTAGTTCCAAAAGAGAACGTTCCTTTTGCCAAGACTGTGAAGTTTACCCTCTCTCGGAAAAAATAGACCAATGCAACCCAGAATAAGGAAGTACAGAGCACTACAAAGCTACAGAGAGCTACAGAGATAGCTGCAGAGATAGGACTAGAGGTCAAGGAAATAGAGGATGTGAAAGTCCCTCCTCATGAAGACAAAGCACATATGTTGCTGCTCCTAGAAGAAAAAGGGAAGATAAAAGTAGGTGTGGCCCCATTTCCCAGTCAATTGGAAAATCTTGTGGATCCTATCAAAGAGTATGATTTGGCCAAAGACCTAGACACCTTTAAATCAAACTTAACATTCTCACAGTTACTAATGCTGTCTCCTAGTTTCCGAAAGAGATTTAAAAGAATCTTGACAAGAAGACATGGCCTAAGGATTGCTCGCCCAACAACAACAAAGTCCAACAGAGCCTTAGAATGTGTGAAGGAAGTAGATGTGGCTAATGCCTTACTAGATCCTAGAACTCCAGAGATTAGTGTATGGATAGAAGGATGCTTTATTTCAGATGCATTGATTGATGAAGGCTCATCAGTAAACATAATGATGGATGTGACAATGAAGGATCTAGGTTTGCAAGGAATTCAACCTACACAGTGGTTTAACAGATTGGCAGACCAAAGCATAATCAAACCATTGGGCATCCTCCCATACGTAAAAACAACCCTTGTTGTGCAGGAAGGGACTATTGGCTGACATATTTGGTGGTCAAATCAAAATTGTATGGAACCTCGTACCCTCTGCTGTTGGGAAGACCTTGGCTTTTCGAAGCAAGAGTTGGGATGAACTGGTTCAAAGGAACCCTAACACTAGGCAGAGGACCCAATAAAGTGGTGTTGAAATTATATGGATCACAAAAAGGAAATGGATCAACATCCATCGAAGTCATAACACACTCCTCCAATGAAGTAACAGATGGTACATTAAGAGACGAAGAGGCAGTTAAACAGATCTTTCCCAAGAAAACAGAGGCACAGTCCCTAACAGTGGGCACTGTAAGCCAACTACCAAAGGAAGAAAAGTCTTTGTCCATGGGAGAATACCTCCTGCCTCAACTCGAATTGACTTCTAAAATTAGCTTTGAAAGTAAGATAGAAGCATGGATGTACTATTCTCCCTGTTACATGGCAGTCGCAACGATAGAAGCAGGGTCAGAAGCAGAGATAGAGGTAGAAGTAGAAGCAGACACACAGAGATGGAGGACATGTTCTTCTCCTACAGAGCCTCTATAGAAGTAGAGACAGAGCCTCTAGAGGAAGAGGATGAAAATGATAAGGAAGAAAAAGAAGCAGGTTATGAAAGTGCAATCGAAGACGTTCCTCTGATAACGGATGATCTTGTTGATGTCCCTATAGAGACCTCAGAGGTTGAGGATCTCAGGGTGTTGGATGGAATGACCATGGTTCCATTTGGGTTGACCAATGGACCACAAAGTATGCAGAATCCGCATAAGCAATGGATCAAAGGTATAAAAATTAAGTTAACCAATGGCTCTTGTTGCCCTCACCATTCATTCTGGAGAAAAGATGATGATGATGCCCCTTGTCAAAGCCAGAGCCATCAGAGTCACGACTTATAGAAGGTATGTGCTATGTGACATTCCTAGATGCATCCTCTGAAGACGAATCCCTAAGTCCAGAAGAAATCACCACTCAACAAAAACAAACAAAGCTCTGATACCCTTCTAGCAATCTCACTAGACAAATGAGTCAATTGTTCAGAAGGAGAACACTGGTTCTAGTGGAACATCAGACGATGACACTACTCCCTTGAAGGAGTCAGACTTCTATCTAGAAGCAATTAGTGGGACATTTATCCGCGAAGTGGAAGGTGAAAGGCAAGTGATGTTCCTGGATACTAACGATACTGAACGTCACCTGAAAGTGGGTCTCAGTCTTCTAGAAGAAGAACTAGTGGTCCTGTGAGACCTACTAAATGTAACGTATCCACTTGTATCTTCAGAACACATCTTAGCAGTCCATCGGAAAGGGTGTCCAGAAAGTTCTGCCCAGCACTCCCATGGAATGTTATGGGGTTTGCGATCTAGGGCTTTGTGCGTCTGCCACGTAGCGGAAGTATTCCGACTGTTCCCACTTAGGATCGACTTGAATTAGGGTTTCCCTTATTGGTCATTTCCTAACGGCAACTAGCGTCGGACCCAAGCGAACTACTTTACGTAGAAACACCAGGTCCAAAGCGGATTCACGCTGCACTTGGTTCAAGGAGAATGGGAAACGAGAGGGATGCAAAGCTCAACCTCTCTGCCATAAGGCATAGTCCCATTCCATTCCCCTAAAATAGCATAAATCGGGTTCAATCATAACTCTAGGTCAACACTTTTGTTGTTCGTGTTCTTTGACGATCTTCCTGCTGTCCATCGTGATTTGAGAAAAGTTCCCGGCCAACCAGGACCACCCATCCGTAGGATGGACCTATGGCCCATCCTCCGCACTTTCCTCGGGTTGTTTTAGTTATTTAATTACCTAACATATTAGTTGGACATGTAATAACCAGCTTCTTTAATTAACCCATTAGGCACTGGTTCCTTCACATAATCTTATCACTTGACATAGAAAAACAATATCAGACAAGTTCCTTATTAACATGTTATCATATTTATCTTTGAAATACAAAGAGTCCAGCCCGTAGGCTTATCCACAATCCGCCCGAAAGGTATCCAGCAATCCCCAGGGATCATTAATCCAAGTTTCTTCCTATAGACTAGTATGCGGGCCTCCAGATCCAATCCCGAGTCATGTTAGCCTCTTGTGTAGGGCTCGGAAGGCGAGGGATTTACAGCCAGAGCCCCCTCTAGCACCCAAGCGTCCTCCTGCTCCAAGTAGCGCTCAACGGAGAGACGTCTCACGGCGGGTTCGGTCCACATGCCCGGTGCGGTCAACAACCCCCTTTGTTAGGGTCAGGCAGGCAGTTAGGGGTAACTGAAGTTGCCTCTCCCTTCAGGACTTCAACCTGAAGTATAGATATCCATTTATCTTTTAATTCATTGATCAAACAAAGCCAAATAGTGCTCTAAAATCTGTAGCAAGCACAAACATTTCTATTGATCGTTTTTGTTGGCAAACTGCTAAGGAATGAATCCTTCCTTTCGAATGCATCTAGCACTCGATCCGGGATGACTTGCAACTTGGCAAGATCCCCTATATCCTGGGTTAGGGCATACCCTATTAACCCAATTTGGTCAAACCTTAAGTTCGTTGGTTACTTCAGTTTATCGGCTAGTCTTTAGTTTCCAATCAATCTACTTTACTCAAGAAAGACCACTAAATTAGGATGATTATTCATCCTCTTGCAAGATAACTTGCGTAAGGACATGCCAACTTCATTGCGAGAACTTGGCCATTCCCTTGTGATCCAATCACAAGATCATATGACTCCACACTTGTTGCACAAGTGTCGCATTGAATGGAGTCACGAAACAATCTGTTCCTAATTATATTAGGCTAACATCGTTAGACCTAGGGCTTCCAAGTTCCATCTTGTAAGATTCTTAGGGACAAACCCTAGCTCACTTTCAAAATATGTTTCACTATCCCTACGTTTCGGTGATAGTGGGTAAGTATTTAGGGTATAGGAGTTTCAAATTTAGCAATACGTAGCGATTAGGTTACGTATAAATTCCTAGTGAATTTATTTGAATTTAACCCATTCTAAATGAGTACTCCGCGGTTTTTAGGTTTATGCCAATTTGTTTAACTCTAGAAGATAGTTATGTTATCATTTCATAAACACATGACTCGTTGTCTACGTGTAAATTGCTCTTTCAACCCTAACTTGTCGATTTAAGATCAGGCATAGATTAGGTTAATTCCAACTAATCTTCCTATAACCTGCGAATAAAATTCATGCTAAACAAGAAACCTTTTTCTTGATAGTTTATGCAGTTGACAACGATAATTTGCCTAGAGTTATGCATCGTAAGAATCATTTCATGCTTTGCACTTTCCATGAAGATTCATTATGAAGAGGATATGGATTAATAGTGCGAGATGCAATTTATACTTCTAGGCTTAAACGAAGTATACTATTTTAATGGATATTAATCCAATTCTTAATTCATTTCAATACATAAGGCTATTTGCTAGAAATGCATTTATGCTTCCTTTATTTCTTGAATGTTTTATTGAAAGTATTAATGACTAAGTTCCTTCGTTGTGAGCAAAAAGATATATCCTATTTCTAACAATTGACCTTGCATGATTGAATTACAGCAATAACAAATAAAAATTAGGAAGAAAACCTGGGCTTGGGGTGAGATATCCACGTGGATGCTGGGAGATGACCCTCCCGCGGCTGTGCCTTGGATTTTCTTAGGAGGCATTTCCGCCGTGGAAGCAACTTTGCAACTCCTTTTTGAAATTCCACCGTGGCTCCCTTTTTGCAATAACTTACACTGTCTGTCGAAAGGAGTTTAAGGAGGCTTCCTCCTTGAAGTAGGGAATTCGAAAGGGGGTGCTTCAAATTTTCTCACGACTAAGATCCATTGAAGCCATGGGGAAGGATTAATGGCCTTTGTAAACTCACAGGAACGGGGAATAGAAAGGTGTGGAAAAGAAACAAGGTGCGGGAGAGCTCCAAGGGGTATTTTTGCATGGGGCAAGGAAAGGGCTAAGGTAAAATTCTCTTGGGGAAAATGGACCCTATAGAATCTTAAGGGAGAACTTCAAGGGGAAAAAAAAAGTAGCCTTTAAAGGCTATACCTTTCGGAATGAGGGAAGGGCCTAAGGGCCTTTAAAGACAAACTCGGAAGGAGGAGGGGGTAAACCTAAAACCCATAGGAAGGGGGCTAAGGGAAATTAAACACAGGGGGGAAAGTTTCAATATGCCACAAGGGAAGGGAGATAAGGGAATTTACACACAAGGGGGGGGAGGGGTTCCAAATTGGCACAATGGAAGGGGGATAAGGAAATTTACACACGAGGGGGGTAATAAGACCTTTAAGGCCTTAGTTGTTTTTGGGGGGGAAAGGGGGCTTATAAAGCCCAAGAAAAAGGGGCTAATGAGTTTAAACACAGGGGGGGGAAGGGTGGTTTTGAAGCCAAGGGAAAGGGGGCTAAGAAGGCCCCCCCTTTGGAAGCTTTTAAGCTTCCAGAAGCTTGCTGGGGGGGGTATTAAGGGTTCTCCGACGGCGGCGATATCTCGGTAGCTGGTGGCTCGGCAGCTGCATGTCCACGTCAGAGTGGCAAGTGCTCGGCCTATCCCTCCCTCAAGCCCTCTCTCTCCCACCCACTACTCAGAGTGGTGTCGTGGCGGCCCTCCCTCCTTCCTTTCGTCCTTGATGGTAGCAGCCTTCACTCCCTCCCTCACAAGTTAAATAGGGAGACTCACCCTCTCCTTTCTGCAACAGGACGGTGCTCAACATCCTCTCTTCACGATGTCTCCCTTTCGTCCTCCTTCAGCCTGCGGCCCCCCCCAAGTTATATAGGGGAGGGGATAAGATCCTCCCTCTCCTTCGTGTCAATTTGCATGGCATTAAGGGTGAGCAAGCTCAAGCAAGGAGCTTGCTGGACCTTCTATTCCCCTCTCCCCCTCCAGCACGACCGTCCGCTGGGGGGGAGATAAGCAAAAAAAAAAAATCCCATTAACCTTAATAAATTTTCAAGATGCTACATCATTATCCCATTTCCTATAAGAGGTACTTCATGCAAAGAAATATTAGAACGTTACATTAAAAGAGAACTTAGACGTGTTTGCTTGGTTGTACAAAGACATAAAGGGGATTGACCCTATAGTTTTTCAAGACCACATCAATCTAGAACCTGATGCTAAACCTGTGAGGCAGAGAAAAAGCTGTATGAATCCTAATTATTCAGCTCTAGTAAAGGCTCAATTATTGAAGCTTCTTGAAGCCAAGTTCATTTATCCCGTGGCTAATAGTGAATGGGCTTCGCCCATTGTGGTTGTAGCCAAGAAGAACATGAAACTTGGAATATGTGTGGACTTTTGAAAGCTCAACTCAAAGACGAAGAAGGATCATTTCCTTATACCTTTCGTAGACCAATTGTTGGACACAGTGGCCAACCATGAGCTATATTCCCTCTTGGATGGTTTCAGCAAATATAACCAAGTCCAAATCGTAGAGGAGGACCAATCCAAAACAACCTTCACAACAGAATGGGGAACCTATGCTTATAGAGTGATGCCGTTTGGGCTCTGTAATGCTCCTGCCACCTTCCAACAAGTAATTATGGCTACCTTCTAGAATCATCTACATGATTTCATTGAGGTGTATCTCGATGACTTCTATGTCTGTAGCTTAATCCGTGAACATTGGGGACACCTAGAGCAATGTTTTGATCGATGCCGAGAGTATGAAATCTCTCTCAACCCCGAAAAATGTGTCTTTGGCATCTCATCAGGAGTTCTTCTGGGCCATATTGTCTTTGCGCAAGGGATTGCAATAGACCCGGCGAAGATTGAGAAGATTGCCACCTTGACAACATCAACAAATCTCAAGCAATTGAGAGGATTTCTTAGCCATGTGGGCTACTATAGAAGATTTATTGCACATTTTGCAACTAAGGCAACCCCTCTGCACAAGCTTCTAAGGAAAGATGTGGATTTCCTTTGAATTGATGATTGCGAAGAAGCCTTTAATACCCTAAAATAGTGCCTCATCAGAGCACCCATCCTGCAGCCTCCTGATTGGACAAAGGAGTTCCATGTGCACACAGATGCATCAGTAGAAGGGCTAGGTGTTGTCTTATGTCAAAAGGGCCCCTCTAAATTAGATCAACCAATCTATTATGCAATTCATGAGCAGAACTACACAGTGACAGAGCTTGAGTGCTTAGCAATGGTGTTTGCATTGGAGAAGTTTCGACACTATCTACTATCAACACATTTTAAGTTCTATGTGGATCATGAAGCCCTATTCTTCTTGATGAACAAAGCAGATGTTAAAGGATGAATGATGAGATGGTTGCTCCTGTTCCAAGAGTTTGATTTTGAAGTGGTCACTAAGTTTGGCCATTCTCATATCCTAGCCGATCATCTATCATGGATCCCTCAAACTGCAGAAGAGGAACATGATGATCCAAATATTCCTGATGCTTCCTTGTTTCTAGTCGAAATAGTTACCCCATGGTACACAGACATAGCCAACCTCCTAGCAACTCAACAATATCCCCCTGACATCTCGAGCATCGTGAGAAGAAGAAGCTTCTATTGGAATCAGCCCCCTGCACCATGGTAGGCGGTGCACTGTATAAGAGAGGCAAAGATGAAGTGTTGCAAAGATATGTTGCAAGAGACGAAATTGGCATAGTATTGAAAGCATGCCATGATGAACCATGTGGTGGACACTTTGCAGGAGAGGCAATAGCCAGAAAGGCTCTGCTCGCAGGATACTGGTTGACCCTCCACAAGGATGCCTATGCCTACTACAAGAGATACGATGCTTGTCAGTGAATGGAGGAACCCACCAAAACAAGTGCCATGCCATTGAAACCTAACCTTTCCCTAAAGCCATTCAAGAAGTGGGGGATTGATTTCATAGGTCCCATTGATCCTCCCACCAAACGGAAGCAGAATAGATACATCCTGGTATGTACGAATTATGTCACAAAGTGGTGTGAAGCTAAAGCTCTGAAGCGAGATGATGGCAATAGCATAGCCCTGTTCATGTACGAGAATATTATCACTCGTTTTGGTAGTCCCCTCGATCTGGTAAGTGACAGAGGTACTCATTTCCTTAACAAGATCATGGAAGAGTTGGCGGAACTGTATAAGATTTGCCATTGCAAGTCCACCCCCTATTACCCTAGAGCCAAGGCCAAGTCGAAGTCACTAATCACATCCTCTGCTCGATCTTGGCAAGGACAATTTCCACACATTGTCATTATTGGGATGATCAACTTACAATGGCCCTCTGGGCGTACAAAACCTCTTATAAGGCTGCTCTACAAGACAAACTCCTTTCCAGTTGGTGTATGGCATAGAAATCGTCTTCCCTGTTGAGATGGAGTTGCCCTCTTTCAGAGTGGCAGTTAAAAAACGCCTCGGATATAATGAGTCCCTCCAGCACCACCTACTACATTTGGAATATTTGGATGAGATTCAGCGGATGGCCTTATAGTGCATAAAAACCACTCAAGCGCGACACAAGGCCTATTATGACAGCTTCATCAAGATTCTCCTCTCTTCTGATCCAGCAGTGGTAATGTGGATGGTCCTGTCACATGGTATTTCTACCATACTCTTTATTAAAAGGAAAAAATAAAAATAAAAAAACAAACAAACAAACTGTTATGGGAGAAAACGAAGCGATTCCCTATCATAGTAGGCCTCGTTCCAAGAAAAGGTGGCAAACACCCTTGGGCGGTGGTAACACCCAGTAGTCCAAAAAGTTGATCCATCAGTTGACATCTCCAGGACCAAGTTTCGAAGCTGCCTCCCTTGGTACGGTGTATCATGTGCCTCTCTGCAGAGCATCTGAAAGTCTTCTAGCAGACGATATGTTCTATATGTGATACACAGTTCCAATCTGTTGGCTACCTCCCTAGGTATGCCTCTTCATCAACAGACAAAGTGATCTTCATCGACAACCCCTTGAGTGATGTGAGTTTTCATCCTAACCAGATGGGGATGTGAGTATGGTCTTCCCTGTGTATCTATCAGTGAGCGTGAGATAGAGGGTGGGCTGAGTGACCAGTCCTTTCCCTTCAATTCAATTGAGAGGTGCAATGTGTGAATGGAGTATTGCATTCACAGGATGGGCCTCTCAATGCACAAAGCATGATCTGTTTCTATGCACTACACTATAAGGCTCCCTAGCCTTCCTTCTCATATCATATGTCAGCACAGGGTGGGATGCACAGTTGCACCATCAAATGCGCACAAGGCATACAACCTTTACACAAGTGAATGTGAGGATTATATCAATGGGTTTCAGGAATGGGTTGCCCTCTATATCTTTTAATAGAGTGTGAGACAACAGAGGGTGGGCTGAGTGTGATTGGTATTTCTCCTCAATCAATTCCGAGAGGTGAGGTTGAGGGATATTACAACAATTGGAGTTAGGTACGTTTCAGTTTTCCTATGCACACACATGACGCGTCTCTGCCATCATCGCAGGACACGTCACCCTATTCTGTGCACTGCACTACAAGGCTTCCTGGCCTTCCTGCTTGTACCTATGCCTGATGGGTGGAACACAGAATGCACTATCAATTGTGTACACTGGCATACTCCTTCCCGATCACTTTTTCCTTGTTTAGTTCTACACAAGCCATGAGTTATGGAATTTCATGCTTATTCATTGAGCAATGTGCGTCATGGGGTGAGCGATTGTTTTATCATCCTCTTGAGTGCTCGTGATTTGAGAGTTCTATTCTTTGTCATCGACACTTGACTCGACGGAATTTATCAAAAAAGCTACCTCCCTGGGTGTTTTTACATGGTCCCTGCCATGTTGGACATGATCCTGGTCCCTCTTGCCACTCGATGACGGCTTCAATCTTCCTGCTTCAAGGACGATGGTTCCCTTCAATCATCTACAAAATGAGCCAAGTGTTCCTAACCCTACCTTTCTGTTTGCAAGTGCATGTTATGTCTTAAGTGTGGGGACGCCAGCGTCCAGTCGATTGACAAGTCAGTGGCCGTGTCGATCAATCTACCCTAACCGGTAAGGTCTTAAGTGTGGGGACGCGTCCTTGCACGTCTGATGTGCATACCCCTTACATATGTCATTACCCAATCATGTGTGTCTACCACATACTAGTTCTGCCACCATGATGGGGTCCATTCCTCACCCACCCACCCTCATACCTCTTGTCGTCGAGGCCATTTCCCTTGTGGTTGCTTTTATTGCGTAATTTTTCCTTTTCTATGTGCACATATCCTATGTTCAGGTCTTGGCTTGTAAATTTCAGCCTTGTGATGCATACCTTTGAGTCCCCAATTGCACGACCAGATGTGGATTCTCCACTAATATCTTGGATCATTTCTATAGTGCTATTCAAGGTGCATCTATCGTCAGGAATGCCATATTTAGTCATCCTCACAGTTGTAGCTTGATGTTGTTGCTTTTCACTTTGACTAGATGCAGTTCGAATGCAACACATATGTGTTTTTGTGGTGTGGCATTTTTGCCCTTGTTAGCTAGATTGGCCCATTGAGGTTCTACGGTCTCTGTTTGTCTTTGTTTTTGGGTATGGGCTTTTGGTTGCTCCTTTGCAAGTGAGAATCCATGCTTGTGTAGAGCCATTACTAGACTAGGATCTAATTTGGAGGACCTGTCACACGGCACACGTTTTCTCTCCAATCTACTTGGAGGAGGTGCAGAGGGGGCAGAGCCCCCTCCGTGGGGTTCCAGGGGGGGCAGTCCCCCCATCCCGTAGGGCCTTTACGCTAAACACTATGCGCGATTGGAAGGACTGTTCCTAGCTAAGTTTTGAACTACTTGCTCTAGATTTCAGTCTAGTAATATATCTATGATGTGCTTTTGGCTCTATGTGGTCTCTACTCGATTTTAGAATCTACAAGTTAGAATCTTGAAAAAATCCAAATTCGGCCCAACAGGTCTAAATTATAGGGGCCAAATGTCCAATTTATCTCATCCGAGGGACAAGTCAAGTGGGCCAAATGCAAGCGATTCGAAAGGTGAATTTGGCTGGTCCGAGGACAGAGTGGGCTGAGTGGGTTGAGGGCCGAGTCGTCCAAGGGCCAAGGATCAAGCGCCAAGTTGGGCCGAATATTAAGTTCATCCGAGTCGTCGATCATCCGGATGGGCCGAGTGGTGGGTTTCCGAGTCAAGTGGATCGAGCGTTGGGGCCAAGGGCCAATTCTGGGACTTGGCCTAGAATCCTCGTCACTCGGACGGCTGAGTGCGACACATTTTTTGCAGACTCCACGAAATTCATTACACCGAGTGATCAAGGCCTTTCTACTAGTCGAGCACCTCCAAATCCAAGCTACTCATGTGGAGGAAGGTGTGGAATTACCTGTGGTGGACAAAGAACTCCTCGATGGCAAGATCGAAGCAGGTCCACGCAATGAAGCTTTCTCTCCCTCTCTCTAGCTCTCCTAAAACCCTGCAATTCAAAATGTGGTCTTCCTTGCACTCCTAGTCCCTTATCACCCTACCCAGGCCTGTACTCACCTTAGTCTTGCTCCCCTCACCAAGATTTAACCCAAAAATTCATGTTTTGCCCTTCTTTTCCCTGTTTCAGCATGTTATACAGCAACAGAAAACCCTACTGCATGCTCTAATGTTTTGCTCCTATCCTACCTAAATGCAAGAAAAAATCATAAGGGAAATACCTACACTACTTCCAATATGCTTTTCCAAGTCCAAAAACCAAAAACGTACTTGCTAAGGAGATCAAATATCTCTTCAACTCCCTCGCTTCCTACCTATCTACCTCAAGTATCGGTTTGGGGAAAATCCTACTTCGATGCTCGATTCAAGCGCGCAAGCGCTCAAGGCCTGAATCCATTGTCCCGGTAACGTAACCAAAATGTGGGAGCTCTCACTCAACTACTAAGACCCACGAACCGCTTATTGCTTCAAATATTCCAAGCCGAGCACTAATGGCTACCTCTCACATAGCCGACACACCATCCATCTCTACAGGTGTAGTGAGCTTACCTCCATGCCCAATCGAGTTACCTCCTCTCCCGAGCACTCTGGTAGCTCCACAATCCAAGTGCAAGTCCTCAAGCTCCCCGCTCCAAGCTCCATTGCCGCGAGCAAGAGAAGATAAGATAAGAGAAGAGAAGAGAAGAAAAGAGAAGAGAAGAAGAGAGGATACGATGGAGACCTTCTCCTCCCCAATCCCTCACCCTCACACACTCACTCCCTCACACTCTTACACTCCCTCTCTCAAGCACAAGCTCAAGTAAGCAAGAACAAGAAGAAGAAGAAGAGGAGAGCCACTTTTGGCCACACACAAGAATGAGCTTCTCATTCACTTTTCAACTTTATATACAAAACCCTAAATCCATTTTGGGCAGTCATCCCCTTATACCCTTTTATACATGGCCGGCCATGGCCTAGGCCCTTTTTCCCATTGTCCTCCTATCTTCCTAGGTTCCTTTCTACCGCCCATCTACCTTTACAAATTGCACGAGTGAGAGCCGCGAATTCTTAAAATAAATCATGGTGCACCTTGTGCTTTTTTACAAAAGTATAGACGCGCGCTTTTTCTCGTGCGTCTTTTTCCTTGATTTAGGACTTTTCTGCACTTCTTGTGTTTCCAAATTCTTCTTGGCGCGCCTTCGTCTTTTGTTTCACTTTTGCCTTGGCCTTGTCTTTTGCTTTAGACTTTCCCGCTTTTCCACCTTATTCCTTTGAGGGTTAACAACGGGGTCGGAAGGCGAGATTGCAAAAAGTACAACAAGGTGTCGAGGATCAAATCAAGGCGTTCACATAGGAAAAATGCAAAAATCAGGCCAAAAAATGCATACGACAATTAATATCGAAAAATCCATTTGCCGAATTGAAACGCGGGAAAAAGAAACGTTGTGAAAAAATGCATGTCAAACATGCCTATCATGTCAAGACACTATTCCGACGGAGATAAGACCCAGTCACCTAGAAAAAACCAAAAAAGGACCCTCGAAACAATATGCAGAAAATAATATAAAAAGATCCGGGCACCGGAACGAAGGGTAGTAAAAAGGAAAAATATCAAGACATATATAATCTTCAGGGCGGTCACATCAAATCTCACTTCGGATGGTGTTAGGAGGCGTTCACATGGAAAAAATCAAAAAATGAAGCTCGAAAATACTAGTAAAAATTAATAACAAAAAATCTAGAGGGAAAAACACAGTGGAGGGAAAATGAGAATTGTGCAAGAAGGGTGACCGGGAAATACTCTCAAGTTAGAATTGAATTCCGAGGAGAATAGGATAGATGCACATTGAAAAATGCCAAAGACGTACGCGAAAAAGGCACGAAACCACACAAAAATTAATTACGGACAAACCGCATGTTAGAATGACACGTGATGAAAAGAAAAAATATCCAAGGGAAAGTTTAGGAGAGGGTTGGTTTGTTAGATCGCTATTTCGAAGCGATAAGGGCACGTTCGCATGAAAATACATTCAATTATGCAGGAAAAGCTTCAAAAATTAATAACGCAAAAATGGTAAGCCAGAACATGGGGATGTAAAAAGGAAAAGTGTGTCATTCAAAGGGATGAACAAGGCTATAAGGTTGGATCGAGAGTTTAGACTTACAAACAAAGGCATCGATGGAGAGCCAGCACAATGTCATGATGGATATCCAAAGCATTGCTACGTGCTCAAGGATATTACGCAAGTAACCAATGGATTTGGGTACCGAAACCCGCAGCTAAACCACCTATGTCAGCTGAAGGCCAGATCGTATCAAGAGCAAAGAAGAGCAGGAGGAAATCTAAACGAAAAACCAAGTCTTGAGTCAAGAACATTGGAGTTACCAAGCCCCTCATGATAGACATCAAGAAACCAAATGGGACTATTCAAAGGGTATTTCCTCAGCCTAGCGTGCTTAACAAGCGTGTTAACCTCAATTCGAGATGGCGAAAAAATGAAGGAAAAAGTGGAAAAAGGATGGAAAAAGAGCAAAGGCGTAGAGGTGACCCTTAAAGCTAAGCCGAGGCAAAAAGCACGATTTTAAATGAAAGGCACCTCAAAAAACTCTAAACACTCTTGTAAAAGAGCGTCAAGCTCCCTCTTGTGCCATTTGTAAAAGAATAGACGGGTATAGGCTTAGGGCATGAAGGAAGAAGAGGGGATTAGAAAAAGGGATCTTGCCACAATGGTCGGTCATGTAAAAATGGATGGGTGCCCATGGGCTTGTATATAAAGTTCAAAAAGTAAATGGAAGCTCATTCTTTGGTGTGTTGCTAACAAGAGTCCTCTCTTATTCTCTTCTTCTCTTCACCTTGCTTGTGTGTGTGCTCTTGAGAGAGGGAGTGTGAGAGTGTGATGGAGTGGGTGAGTGTGTGGGAGTGAGGGATTAAGAGGGTGAAGCTCTTCACCATCTCCTCTTCTCTTTTCTTCTCTCTTCTCTTCTCTTCTTTTTTCTCATGCACGCGGCTATGGTGGATGGAGCTTGGAGATGGAGGAGGCTTGAGGATTAAGCTAGCGTCTAGGATTGTGGAGCTACCAGCATGTGTGAGAGAGGAGGCAACTCGCTTCGGCATCAAGGTAAGCTCACTACACCCCAAGAGGATCAACAGTGCATCGGCTAGGTGAGAGATAGCCATGAGAGCTCACTTGAAACACTTGAAACAATAAGCGGTCCATGGGGTCTTGGCGATTGAGCATGAGCACTACATTTTGGTTCCGTTGCTGGGACCAACGTATTCAATCTTGAGCACTTGCACGCCTCATATCAAGCATTGAAGTAAGGGATTCATCCCCAAAATGGAGCTTGAGATAAGTAGGAAGTTTGGGTTTTTTTATCTTTGAAACAAGTAAGTATTTTGGGTTATTTTGTTGGTTTGATGATTGGAAAAGATGGAGAAATCATTTCAATTTTTTACTTCCGATCTTTGTTGCATTTAGCGTAGGTTAGGATTAGGAAACTGGAAAGGCAGAAAAGCGTAGGGTTTGTTGCTGTAAAATAGGGCAAAACAAGGCACAAATCATGCAAAAATGGAAAAAAAAGAGTGCTTGGGATGTTTAATATCGGCAAGTGAGTGATTGGGGGCATGAAAACCTTACCCCGGAAGGGGTTTAAGAGCGAAGAGGTCAAGGAAGAGCTCATTTCATACCCTGACATTGAGAGAGAGAGAGAGAGAGAGAGAGAGAGAGAGAGAGAGAGAGAGAGAGCTCTTGGAGATTCAATTCGATCTTGCCGCTAGGGAGTCTACCGCACATTCCAGGTATATCAAGCCCTTTGCCTTATGCCTTCGTATTGATCTGGAAGCTCTTGTGTAATATGATTGCATGTGTCACAAGATTTGAGCAAATTAATGCCTTTGCTATCGTCGTCACGCGCCGTTCGGCCCGTCTGAGTGGCCAATTCTTGGGCCGAGTCCCAAAATCGACCCTCGACCCACTTACTCTCGGTCAACCCGGCCCATTAGTCAATTCGGCCCGTTCGAGCATATCACTCGGTCCACTTGCAACTTCGCCCTTGGCCAATCTACTCCATTCAGCCCTCGACCCCATCCGAACAAACCAACTCGGCCAAAAGTTCACTCGGCCATATCAAAACTCGAACCTTGGCCCCCGTGTCTCGGCCTGTCTGAGTGAATCTCCTCGGCTAGTCCAAATCACCCCGTCTGGGTCACCCTGTCTAAGCTTCCCATTCAGCCCTCGACCATGACAACTCGCCATGTCTAAGCGACACGCTCAGCCCACAATTTCCATTTGGCCCTCGGCCCTCAGCCCTCGGCCCGGTTCGAATCCATCACTCAGCTCCTACAATTCAAACGAGTTGGGCAAAGTCAAGATTTTTTTAAATTTTCAAGAAATTAGACCAAACCTGGCTAGAGTTCGGCCGCTAAACCTTCGTGAGTCCTCTGGACATGCAGAACTCGATTCTGGCGCAGGGAATAGTCAAATTCATAGGACGTAGCCGCTTAGTAGCTCGAGTAGGCTATTGCGAGATCGAGAGTCCTAGCAATAGCTAGCTGAGCCAAAGACCCTGGACAAACCTAAAACGGGTAAGACAACACAACGAGAAAACCTAAAATCTAACAAGACGGCCAGAAGTGGATCAACAAGTCTATTAGACCTAAAACGAAGCGAGAATGTGTAAGCTGCTTAGATACTTGTTTTCCGCACTCACCTTGAATTTCTACACTTGAAGTACACTTAAGGACAACTGAAATCCTGATTGAGCACAAGTGCACGGGAAAGAACACACACACACTGAGTAGAGAAAAATGAGGATTGGATGCAATAAGTCAAGGAACTCACTCAGATAAAAAGCTCAAGGAACCCACCAATAGGAGAAGATCCCAAGACATAGACGGACGACTAAAGCATAGAGTAGGACCAAGTAAGTGACGCTAGAGAAGTGGATCTGATCAACTTGCTCAACCTAATTGAAAACTTGGTGGAGCACGAGAATGTAATCATGACATAGGAAAGCTTAGAGTGCAAGCCGAAAGAGGAACTCGACTTAGGAGTTTTTCTGGAGGCAATTCAACAGCTAATGAGTAACTAGGATGCGCATGCTCAGTATGAGCACCGCGGTAGGACAGTAGAGACCATCATAATAGACTTGGAAGAGGAACGGAAGCTAGCCCGTGAGTCCCCTCTTCTTATTCACATGGAAAGTGACAGGTTTAGGTCGCCCATGAAGGGTTCCTACCATCATGCAGACTGGTACGGAGGGTGTGTCTTTTGACTTGCCAATTGTCTTGATGGCTTGCTCGTATGCCTCATGATCCAAGAATGGCAAGTCGATCGTAGAAAGGACATGCATCTAGTCTCGCTCATCCTTCGGGCATGGGATATACTTGGTCAAGGGCCCATAGGACTTCTTGACTTGAGCGTTACCTTTAAGCATTGCCGAGATGGCATCCAAGTCGACTGGTGAGGTCTTCCAAGTGTTCGTCTCTACCCTCATAGCTTCAGTTCTATTTCCAAGGAAGATTAAGTCATTATCCCAATCTTCGATGACTCTGGCATTACACATCCAGGGTCGGCCTAATAGGATATCGTAGTACACTCCCTTCATGACTATAAAAAGTCAACCAAGAATTGGACACCTACGATTTTCAGCGGCCAGTTTTTAAGTACCCTGAATGGTTTCACTCTCATACCATTTGCTGGTGTGGCATTGAACCTGGCGGTCTCGACTAGTGGGTTTCCCCAAGTCTGAAGCATTGCGTGGTTTAGTACACTAACCCCCGTTCCTATGTCTACAATCCCCTTTCTCATTGTGTTGCCTAGGGCTAAGACAAGTAAGATTGCATGCATCTTGGTGCCTTCCCAGAAAGCATTAACGTACAGGGACTTAGGCACAGAGTGCAACGTCAAGCTCGGTATTTGTATCTTTGCATCATGGTCGTGCAGGTCTGCCGCAGCTTTCTCTCCTGATTCTTCAACCCATTGTTTCAGGTCTTGCCATAGGGTGGAATGCTGCCTAAGCAGGTCTCCTAGGCTCAACGTCGCAGGGTGGTCACTAGCATGGTAAGGAGGTCGTTGGCTACTCGTCCTTCGCCTATTCTGGATTATCCTGGCCAATGGCCATGACTGATTTACTAGCCTGTAGCATCAAGGCTTTGCCTAAGCAGTACCACTTGCAGTGCAGTCGCATCTCTCAATTTTGGGCGAGGGGGTGAGACTGGTGTGCTTATGCTGGAGAGATCTTTGATCTCATTGTTGCAATGCATAGGGTTGAAGGTCACCACAAGGGTTTGGCAAAAGAAGAATGTATGGGGTTTCAAGAGCTTAGACTTCAGAGATGGGAGAGATAAGAGAAGGGTTAAAGGTTTCAAGCCAAGTTCTTGAAGATAAGAGACAGCAGGGTGTAGGTAGATTCAAGGAGAGGAGTGGATGGAAGAGAAGGGGTTCGAAGAGATTGAAGATGTAGAAGAATATTCCCAAAAAGAATTAGAAAATATAGAAGAATACCAATAGAGATGAAGCATGTCATTTTCTTTCAGCATTATGAGAAAATATAACTTTAATAGACAAAAGTGTGCACAAAATAATACCTTCCTCTATGCTACTCAGATTGCCAATCTAATGCTTCCAATGGCTTCAAAAAGGGGGTTAAATACCAGGACACTTGACATTGAACCTGGCAGTCTCGACAGGCGGGTTTCGCCAAGTCTGAAGCATTCGTGGTTTAGTACACTAACCCCCGCTCCTATGTCTAGAATCCCCTTTCTCATTGTGTTGCCTAGGGCCAAGACAAGTAAGATTGCATGCATCTTGGTGCCTTCCCAGAAAGCATTAACGTGCAAGGACTTAGGCACAGAGTGCAACGTCAAACTCGGTATTTGTATCTTTGCATCATGGTCGTGCAGGTCTGCCGCAGCTTTCTCTCATGATTCTTCAACCCATTGCTTCAGGTCTTGCCATAGGGTGGAATGCTGCCTAAGCAGGTCTCCTAGGCTCAGCGTTGTAGGGGTGGTCACTAGCATGGTAAGGAGGTCGTTGGCTGCTCCTTCTCCTATTCTGGATTATCCTGGCCAATGGCCATGACTGATTTTCTAACCTGTAGCATCAAGGCTTTGCCTATGCAATACCGCTTGCAGTGGAGTCGCATCTCTCAATTTTGGTCGAGGGTGTGAGACTGGTGTGCTTATGCTGGAGAGATATTTGATCTCATTGTCGGAGTTCACCACAAGGGTTTGGCAAGAGAAGAATGTATGGGGGTTCAAGAGCTTAGACTTCAGAGATGGTAGAGATAAGAGAAGGGTTGAAGGTTTCAAGCCAAGTTCTTGAAGATAAGAGACAGCAGGGTGTAGGTAGATTCAAGGAGAGGAGTAGGTGGAAGAGAAGGGGTTCGAAGAGATTGAAGATGTAGAAGAATATTCCCAAAAAGAATTAGAAAATATAGAAGAATACTAATAGAGATGAAGCCTGTCAGTTTCTTTTAGCATTATGAGAAAATATAACTTTAATAGACAAAAACATGTACAAAATAATACATTCCTCTATGCTGCTCAGATCGCCAATCTGATGCTTCTAATGGCTCCAAAAAGGGGGTTAAATACTAGGACGCTTTTGAGTAGAATCCTGCCAGATCACTTCTTCTTCATCTCCCACTTTCGGAGTGCTGTTCATTGCCTGAAAACAGTGATCGCGCGTCGCGTGATTTTGCGAATCTCTTTTTAAACATAAAATCCTCTCAAATTGGCTGAAAGCTACATGCTTTCTTTTACCTGTTCTCCTAATCTAGAAGTTATCTATAGTTTTATGGATTTTTACAAGAGATAATATCTAGAATATTAAAAATTGACTAAAAACTTATCCAAAAAAATCTAATATTTTGAACCATGGACACTAATACTAATGTCTCAAGTGGCATTGGCTCTCTAAATCTAAAAGGAAGCCACACTCTACATTTTTTTACATGGTGTGCATGTAGCGGCAGGATATCGTCCTCTAGGATGGGCTCAACATCTTTTAGGTGCTCTTGGGCCTCTTTTACCCATTCTTTCACTTTCTCGATAGCCTCTAGTTGGCGCTTCGGATGCAGGTATTCCCCTACCTTAGCACTTCCCTTTTTTTCCGTCTTAGGAGCTGAGGTTTCTGCCTCTGCGTCAGTGACCTTCTTTCCAGTAGGCAAAGTCGTGGCACTCTCAGTTTTTAGCGTGATCTTAGCTTCAAGTTTCTTCTTTCTCCATCTACGGCTCTTCTTCCCGATTGAGGCTGCATCGAGTTTGTTAGGACCTAGCAATGATATGCTGGCCTGCTTCGTCTGTGCTCAGGTCATGACACGCAATGGGATAGGTGTGACCTCCCCATCGCGTTTTTTGATGCCAAACAACCCCAATGGGATAGATGGCAAGTTGGCTAAACTTGAGGATGGTTTTTTCTTGGGACAGTCAATGAAGAGATGAGTGATTCTGCACTCAAGGCACCTTAGGTTTTCCTTGTCTCTATTTGGTTACTCCCTTTCAATGTGATGAGTCATGCCCTTGATGACGGCAAGTCCAACATATGATTGGATCCTGCATCTACCCTCCTAGGCCTCTACCTTAGCCTCTTCCTAACGCCATCACCAGTACTGGTAGATAGTCCATAAGGACTCCGTTGCCCTCATCCTCGTGTGAGATGTATGGGTATACCTAAGTCTCTACCTCATTTGGCTCCTCCACCTAGTGGACTGGAGCATCACTTGGTGGATGGGTCACGTAGGGACCAAGCAGTCTAGATATGCATGTAGGCTTTATGTCCATTCTAGGAACAACCGATTTAATGTCGTTAGGCGCAGGAAGTGCCAATGGGGCTCCCCTTCCGAAAGAATTGTTGAGATATGCTCCCTAGATATGGCTGGCTGTATGGTTGTGAGTACGGAAGTCTTCTTAGTAATTTGCAATGCGTGATATCGTGACTGAATCTACCGCAATTAGTGCAAGGTCGTGACCTAGGGTCTTGACACTCGGCCAACAAGTGGTTTTCGCCATAGTACATGCATTGGACGTGTGGGCATATTGGTCGTCTCAACATATCCTGCAGTTTGGCTATCTCCATTTTTACCCGTGGTTTGTCTCAATGGCTTTCCCTTTGTCCTGGGCTGTTGGACCCGATCGTTCACTAGACACTGACACTCTCTCTAAACTCTTGAGTTGGTCTCTTCTTAATTTGAGCTCCTGGAGCTCCACTCTTTCTGCTAGTCGTCTACTTGAATGGCCTCTTCAAACACCTTAGCTAGCTAGGTTCGCTGCAAGCTCGAGTTGCCTGCCAAGGCCTTATATAGCTCCTCACTCCGTATTCCACTGATAAACATGGTGGACACCACTCTTTTGGTAGGTCGTTTGTCCATGGGGATTCTCTTGAATAGGCTCCTCACATGGGTGACATAGTCACGGTGTCGTACCGCTACGCGCACACCATGTAAAAAAATCTAAAGTGTGGCTTCCTTTTAGATTTAGAGAGCCAATGCCATTTTCGGCATTAGTATTACTGTCCATGGTTCAAAATATTAGATTTTTTTGGACAATTTTTTAATCAATTTTTGATATTCTAGATATTATCTCTTGTAAAAATCCATAAAACTATAGATAACTTCTAGATTAGGAGGACATGTAAAAGAAAACATGTAGCTTTTAGTAAATTTGAGAGGATTTTATGTAAAAAAAGAGATTAGCGAAATCATGCAATGCACGATCGCTATTTTTAGGCAGTGAATAGTACTCCGAAAGTGGGAGATGAAGAAGGACTGATCTGGCAAGATTCTAGCCAAGTGTCCTAGTATTTAACCCCCCTTTTGCTACCATTGGAGGCATCAGATTGGCGATCTGAGCAGCATAGAGGAAGGTATTATTTTATATACGTTTTTGTCTATTAGAGTTATATTTTCTCATAATGCTTAAAGAAGAAGGAGTGATCTGGCAAGATTCTAGCCAAGTGTCTTAGTATTTAACCCTCCTTTTGCTACCATTGGAGGCATCAGATTGGCGATCTGAGCAGCATAGAGGAAGGTATTATTTTGTACACATTTTTGTCTATTAGAGTTATATTTTCTCATAATGCTGAAAGAAACTGACAGGCTTCATCTCTGTTAGTATTCTTCTATATTTTCTAATTATTTTTGGGAGTATTCTTGTACATCTTCAATCTCGAACCCCTTCTCTTCCGTCTACTCCTCTCCTTGAATCTACCTACACCCTGTTGTCTCTTATCTTCAAGAACTTGGCTTGAAACCTTCAACCCTTCTCTTATCTCTACCATCTCTGAAGTCTAACCTCTTGAATCCCCGTACATTCTTCTCTTGCTAAATCCCTGTGTGACCTTTAACCCTATAGTTGCGATAATGGATGTCCTCTTTCTCTTTCTACTTGACATTCATCAATCTCACTAGTAGATTGTCAGAGTATCCTGGCTCGGAGAATCTCTTGATGAAGAGGTTTTTGAGGCTGTTAAAGTCCGCTCGTTCTCCGGCACCTAGACTCGTGTACCAAGTCCTACCCTTGTCACCTAAGCAAAGCTCGAATGATTGAGAGAGTTGAGTCAAGTCGGTGAGGCCGTTGGCCTCATAGACTTGCTCGAATTGCTCTACAAAGTTGTATGGATCCTCGTGGGGTTGGTACTTGTTTAGTTTCTTTGCAAAAATTGGGATTTTAGACTGGCCTTTAGAGCCTTGGTTTGCTCCTAATCCTGCTAGTAATGATGTCGCTAGTGTTGTAGCACTCTGATCAGCTATTGTGTTGTCGAGTAGTCGCTTCACGAGAAGCTCACTCAATGTTAAGTATCCTTCCAGGGCTCTCTCATGATCGGTCCGATTCCCACCTACTAGGTTCAGCACCCGCTGTACCTCGTGCAATTCTGTGTTTTGCCTTAAGCTCCTAGCACGCTAGTCTTGGTTGTATTTCACTATGCCTTGTAGCACCTTCCTACGAAGAGGGAGGAGTAGCACTTGTATCCCGAGCCGACTGCGGGCTCACTGCATCCATGTCTTCGTAGCATCCCCCAGAACCACTCCCTCTGGAGCGTCTTCATCGCCTATTGGAAATTGAATTATTAGAGTGCACCAAAGTAGATCTAACAAAACGATGTGATGGTGTTCAAGATAACTCCTGGTCTGCCATATCTCTGAATTGAGCCATCTAATCTGGAGACATACGTGTGAAGATCTCCTGTAGCTCCTTGCCACTCATCCCTCAGCTCATCATGTGGATCCAAATATCCACAAAGGTCACCTGCACAGACAAAAATTGATGTTAGCATAATTAATATAAATCAAGCAATCATAGTAATATAAATCTTCAAAAAATGATCTTACTTAAAGCACATATCTTATGTATCCTTATAAGCGATTCGTCAACTAATTGAGTAGGTGGATGCTCCAAGTATGAAGTATCCTATGGTCCCATGTCAATCTCCTGGCACAACTCCGCATACACTGGAAGGTTGATAGACAGGTCACCACAAAAGGATGAGTCAACCTCGTTCTCAAAGAATTCTTGGAAACCTATATTTCCATCATTGTTACCTGATTCTGGCTCCTCTACATGCTCCAAGATTTCAACGGTCTCTACCCCTTGCAATACCAACCCCTCTATTTGCATAATGTCCTTATCTATGCTAGGAACATCGCTTTGATCATATACTCTCGCACTTCGCGGAGCTGAAGGTACAACATACCACTATCAAGGTTGTCGGGGGTTTGGATAGAAAATTTCTTGTTCAAAATAACGTACAAGAGATTTAACTTTTGTAACATGTATCATGTTGTAATAAAATTAAAAAAAACATGAGTTCATACACCTATTCACAATGGGTTGGCAATACAAATATGTCGTGCAAATCCGTCTATCTTTTTTTGGAATCTATTTCGAGAAATCTAGATAGACCTCGTCAACTGTTACCCGAACTCCTTCAAGTACCACTTTGAACCACTGCACATCGAATAAGATCATGGAGAAGCTACGTTAATCCATCGTGATAATACTTTGCAAGTTCCAAAAATATTCCATCTCATCTATAATGGTGTTTGGATCTGTTGCTCATCGTCGTCTCTCTTGCTTGAACTTTGCCATGATACCACAATCTGTTGTGGAGCGCATTTTGTTGATACGCTTCACGCGGAAATGCCGTCCGTGCAACCCTATGGCACTGTATATTTTGTATTGTATATTGAAACAGTTAATTAGTTGTCGCATATAAAATCTAGATATGACAAGCCCTAAACACATCATCACCTTTGGACTACATCCCCTCAAGAATTTCCACTCCTTAACTGAGACCTCACCCCTTCGCAAGACATTGCGGTCAAAGCTCCATGTGATCATCTCATTGACATAAACCACGGCATCTCCTCCATGCCCTCGGGATATCGAATTGGTCAATGGTGCATACTACGTCAAAATTCAGATTGCGCTTCTTCCCAATCTTCCTTGCTTGCTCATACCTAGTGAGCCACGTCTCCATAGAGGCATGGTGCAACATACAAAAACAATTCAATTTCTCCTCCATTGTAGCATCCATTCTTTTTTCCATCCCATTTCCAACCACCACATCTCTAGTCAGTCTGTCATCATCCTTCAATGAACATAGCATATTTTTCTTTGAATCTACCATTTTGGTAGCCACTGTGAAATATGCACTAATGCCTCAGACACCAATCAACCTTCAGCCATGCTACCTTCTGACCGAGCTCGTTGTCATACAAAGCCTTTCCAAGTTTTCATGAAGCACTCCAAGAAGAACATCCATCACATATGAATAGGTCCAGTACTCTCCACTTCATCTACAAGATGCATCAGAAGGTGGGTTTGTATCATGAGCATGCTGGTGGGCAGGTATTTCTCAAAGAGACAGACCATCTCCACTACTCCACGCCTTGCGGATTTAATAGAGGATGTCTTGATCTCCTTCTGTGAGATCCATTGCACTAAATTTGACAACTTGTAAATCGCCCCATGTATTTCTAGAGTAACGCATCCTACAATCACGATCGGTAGTACAAACTATCACAAA